>NC_057797.1:558170410-558172443 GCF_018294505.1 Triticum aestivum | reverse complement strand
CCTCCACCCTCGTGGGCCCCCTGTTGCTCCACCGATGTACTCCTTCCTCCTATATATACCTACGTACCCCCAAACGATCAGAAACGGAGCCAAAACCCTAATTCCACCGCCGTAACTTCCTGTATCCACGAGATCCCATATTGGGTCCTGTTCCGGAGCTCCGCCGGAGGGGGTATCCATCACGGAGGGCTTCTACATCAACACCATAGCCTCTCCGATGAACTGTGAGTAGTTTACCTCAGACCTTCGGGTCCATAGTTATTAGCTAGATGGCTTCTTCTCTCCTTTTGGATCTCAATACAATGATCTCCCCCTTCTCTTGTGGAGATCTATTCGATGTAATCTTCTTTTTGCGGTGTGTTTGTTGAGATCGATGAATTGTGGGTTTATGATCAAGTTTATCTATGAACAATATTTCAATCTTCTCTGAATTCTTTTATGTATGATTGGTTATCTTTTCAAGTCTCTTCGAATTATCAGTTTGGTTTGGCCTACTAGATTGATCTTTCTTGCAATGGGAGAAGTGCTTAGCTTTGGGTTCAATCTTGCGGTGTCCTTTCCTAGTGACAGTAGGGGCAGCAAGGCACGTATTGTATTGTTGCCATCGAGGATAACAAGATGGGATTTTTATCATATTGCATGAATTTATCCCTCTACATCATGTCATCTTGCTTAAGGCGTTACTCTATTTTCATGAACTTAATACTCTAGATGCATGCTGGATAGCGGTCGATGAGTGGAGTAATAGTAGTAGATGCAGGCAGGAGTTGGTCTACTTGTCTTGGACGTGATGCCTATATACATGATCATACCTAGATATTCTCATAAATATGCTCAATTCTGTCAATTGCTCAACAGTAATTCGTTCACCCACCGTAAAATACGTATGCTCTTGAGAGAAGCCACTAGTGAAACCTATGGCCCCCGGGTCTATCTTCATCATATTAATCTTCCAATACTTAGTTATTTCCTTTGCTTTTTTACTTTGATTTTATTTTATTTTGCATCTTTATCACAAAAATACCAAAAATATTATCTTATCATATCTCACTCTTGTAAGTGACCGTGAAGGGAATGACAACCCCTTATCACGTTGGTTGCAAGGAGTTATTTGTTTTGTGCAGGTACTAGGGACGCACGCGCAACCTCCTACTGGATTGATACCTTGGTTCTCAAAAACTGAGGGAAATACTTATGCTACTTTGCTGCATCATCCTTTCCTCTTCGGGGAAATCCAATGCAGTGCTCAAGAGGTAGCAGTCCACTAGGCGTGGGAGGGAGCCCCAGGGCCTGAGGCCGGCGCTCCTAAGACTCCGGGGCGTGTACAGCCCCAACTCATTATTACGTGAGAGTGTCACGGGCAGCGAGCTTCACAGGCACCGGGCCTTCTTCACAGGTACCAGCCTTGCTTCATATTGCCAGACGAGGGCCCCGCCTTGCGCCACCCTTGACCTCCTTTGAGCCAACCGCAGACCAGGACGACAGAAAGGAGGGAAAGAGGACGCCAGCGGTTCCCTCGGCGACCACGGGTCCTCTACCGGGGGAAGGGTTGTTGAAGCCACCCCGACAGAGGGCCTACCTCCGCGTGTCCCCTGGTTTCGTGTGCCTTGGGGAAGGGCCTTGCTCCCTCCTGGCGGCCCCCAGCGTGTCTCCCTTGTTGAAACGAGTGCCGCCGTGCCAGGGTCGCCGATCGATGCTACAACCTGATTCATCTGCAGCCCATGGTTAGCATAAGCTTGTTCCTGAGAGGTTAGCGGTACCCTGTAATTGCCGTCGCCGGCGCGATCATTGTTGTTCTCCGCTGGCTCTTGGAAGGCTTCGACTCCTAGCGCCCCTTCTCCCCAATCTTCTCCAATGAATGAGCCAATTTCGTCCTCTGGTGCGTACCCTTGGTCCATCATGCGGGGCACGTAGGCTTCCGGGGCCGTCACCCCGAACACCTCGCCGTGGTGCCCCACGCTCCATGTTGCTCCGCCCATGATGGCATCCTGGGGATGATAATATGGCATCCAGCCGGGACCATGGGGGTGACG
>NC_057797.1:558137737-558170148 GCF_018294505.1 Triticum aestivum | reverse complement strand
CCTGCACCGCCGGCCATGCTGATGTTGACGAAGCCCCCGGGCGTAGTCGATGGTGCACAGATGTGGTGAGGCTCGCCGCGCGACCTTGCAGTGGTCTGGGAGGGGAGTCGATAGCAGAAGAGTGGCGCTCCCGACGCCGCTGCGTCCAGCAGCTCAGCAACACGCTCAAGCAGCGTGTCCCGGCCGCTCTCCATCAGCCTGCATCGCAGCAGCTCCCTTGCCACTGTCTGTCTCGTACTTGCCGCGGGGTGAGGGTGGATGATGCCTGGCCACGCTGTCCATGCCCGGCGGAGCTTGGTGGCGCCCGCGCCGCTTGGGGTGCAGGGTCGAGACCTTCATGGACAGGCGGCGTCGTCTGGGCCAGCCAGGCTGCCCAACGGTCGGAGCCGGCCCTTGGGTCGCCAAACATCGTAGTCGGTGAATGTTGGAGAGCTGATTGGTGGAGAAGAAGCTCCGGCGCACCCCTACCTGGCGCACCAAATGTCGGATGTGGGGTTCCGGCTAACCCTTAAGGTTCGAACACCGGGGTGCGCACGAAGTCTTTCCCTCCTACCGCTCAACGTTCTAGCTCGCTAAGATCTTGCGGACGAACTCGATGAACTCACAACACAAAAAGACACAGGGTTTATACTGGTCCGGGCCACCGTTGTGGTGTAATACCCTACTCTAGTGTGGTGGTGGTGGATTGCCTCTTGGGCTGATGATGAACAGTACAAGGGAAGAACGGCCTCCTGAGGTTGAGGAGTTCTTGTGCTTTTGGACTTGTAGTGCGAGGATTCCCCCTTCCTCCCACTGTGGTGGCTAGTCCTATTTATAGAGGCCCTGGTCCTCTTCCCAAATATTGAGCGGGAAGGGAGCCAACAATGGCGGGCTAATTTGAAGGGGGGCAGCTAGTACAAGCTATCCTGACAAAAGGTAGTCTGCGCTTGCACAAAGCTCTGGTGGTGATGCCGTCTTGGGCTCCACAATGACCTCCTCCTTGCTGTCCTCCTGGTCTTGGTCTCGTTGCACCAATATGGCAACCTTTGCCTGATGCCTCGGTACTCCGCGGCTGCGCATGTTTCCTTTGCACCAAAGGGGAAACAAGGACGCTGCGCGTGCTGGCGCCCGCCTGGTGTCGATCGTCATGGCTCACGTCACGAGAGTCTCGTGAGGTTCTCCCCGCCTTGATATCTCCGCTCCTCGTGAGCCTGCCTAGCTCGGCCGCTCAGGAGGAGGTCTTGCATCGTCCGCCTCGCGAGGGTCTTGGGTGCCTTGTTGATGAAGATGGGACGTACGACCTACTGCTTGGCCACGCCATGGGCCGCAGGCAGGAAAGTTTGGGGACCCCCGTTCCCAGAACGCCGATAATCTCTTATATCCAATCTTTGTATCCAAACCTCAGATTGGTACCTGTGGGTTGCTAGTAGTGATGATTACTCCTTGTAGTTGATGCTAGTTGGTTTACTTGGTGGAAGATCATATGTTCAGATCCATTATGCATATTAACACCCCTCTGATTATGAACATGAATATGCTTTGTGAGTAGTTACGTTTGTTCCTGAGGACATGGGAGAAGTCTTGCTATAAGTAGTCATGTGAATTTGGTATTCGTTCGATATTTTGATGAGATGTATGTTGTCATCCCTCTAGTGGTGTCATGTGAACGTTGACTACATGACACTTCACCATTGTTTGGGCCTAGAGGGAGGCATTGGGAAGTAATAAGTAGATGATGGGTTGCTAGAGTGACAGAAGCTTAAAGCCTAGTTTATGTGTTGCTTCGTAAGGGGCTGATTTGGATCCATATGTTTCATTCTATGGTTAGGTTTACCTTAATACTTCCGTTGTAGTTGCAAATGCTTGCAATGGGGGTTAATCATAAGTGGGATGCTTGTCCAAGTAAGAATAGTACCCAAGAACCGGTCCACCCACATATCAAATTATCAAAGTACCGAACGCGAATCATATGAATGCGATGAAAACTAGCTTGACGATAATTCCCATGTGTCCTCGGGAGTGCTTTCCTTCATATAAGAGTTTGTCCAGGCTTGTCCTTTGCTACAAAAAGGATTGGTCCACCTTGCTGCACCTTATTTACTTTTATTACTTGATACTCGTTATAAATTACCTTATCACAAAACTATCTGTTACCGATAATTTCATTTCTTGCAGAGAATACCTTACTGTAAACTGCTTATCATTTCCTTCTGCTCCTCGTTGGGTTCGACACTCTTACTTATAGAAAAGTTACTATAGACCCCGTACACTTGTGGGTCATCAAGACTCTTTTCTGGCACCGTTGCCGGGGATTGAAGCGCCTTTGGTAGGTGGAATTTGGTAAGGAAAAATTTATATAGTGCGCTGAAATTTACTGTCACTTGTTACTATGGAACATAATCCTTTGAGGGGCTTGTTCGGGGTATCTTCACCCTGACCAGTAGAGCAAAGAGTTGCTCCTCAACCTACTAAACCTACTGAAAATGTTTACATCGAAATTCCTTCGGGTATCATAGAGAAACTGCTAGCTAATCCTTTTGCAGGAGATGGAACATTGCATCCCGATTTACACTTAGTCTATGTGGATGAAGTTTATGGATTATTTAAGCTTGCAGGTATGCCTGAGGATGTTACCAAGAAGAAGGTCTTCCCTTTATCTTTGAAGGGAGATGCATTGACATGGTATAGGCTATGTGATGATATGGGATCATGGGACTATAAGCGATTGAAATTGGAATTTCATCAGAAGTTTTATCCTATGCATCTTGTTCATCGTGATTGTAATTATATACATAATTTTTGGCCTCGCGAAGGAGAAAGCATCGCTCAAGCTTGGGGGAGGCTTAAGTCAATGTTATTCATGCCCCAATCATGAGCTCTTAAGAGAAATGATTGTTCAAAAATTTTATGCTCAGCTTTCTCTTAGTAATCGCTCCATGCTCGATACTTCTTGTACTGGTTCTTTTATGATGAAGACTATTGAATTCAAATGGGATTTATTGGAGAGAATTAAATGCAACTCTGAAGATTGGGACCTCGACGAAGGCAAGGAGTCAGGTATAACACCTAAGTTTGATTGTGTTAAATCTTTTATGGATACCGATGCTTTCCGTGAATTTAGCACTAAATATGGACTTGACTCTGAGATAGTAGCTTCTTTCTGTGAATCCTTTGCTACTCATGTTGATCTCCCTAAGGAGAAGTGGTTTAAATATAATCCTCCCATTGAAGTAAAAGTAGTTGCACCTATTAAAGTTGAAGAAAAGACTATCATTTATGATGATCCTGTTGTTCCTGCTGCTTATATTGAGAAGCCACCTTTCCCTGTTAGAATAAAGGACCATGCTAAAGTTTCAGCTGTAGTTAACAAAAGCAATATTAAGACACCCAAACCCCCTGAGAAAATTAAAGTTGAACCTAAAATTGCTATGGTTAAAGACCTCTTGGCCGATAATATTGATGGGCATGTTATTTACTTCTGCAATGAAGCTGCTAGAATTGCTAGACCTGATGCTAAAAATAAACATAGACATGTTGTAGGCATGCCTGTTATTTCCGTTAAAATAGGAGATCATTGTTATCATGGCTTATGTGATATGGGTGCTAGTGCAAGTGCAATACCTCATTCCTTATACAAAGAAATTATGCATGATATTGCACCTGCTGAGATAGAAGAGATTGATGTTACAATTAAGCTTGCCAATAGAGATACTATTTCACCACTTGGGATTGTTAGAGATGTTGAAGTCTTGTGTGGGAAAGTTAAATACCCTGCTGATTTTCTTGTTCTTGGTTCCCCACAGGATAGCTTTTGTCCCATTATATTTGGAAGACCCTTCTTGAATACTGTTAATGCTAAGATAGACTGCAACAAGGATATTGTTTCTGTTGGTTTAGGGGATATGCCTCATGAGTTTAATTTTGCTAAATTTAGTAGACAACCCCATGATAAAGAATTGCCTAGTAAAGATGAAATTATTGGTATTGCTTCAATTGTCGTGCCTCCTACTGATCCTTTAGAACAATATTTGCTAGACCATGAAAATGATATGTTTATGAATGAAAGAAAGAAGGGAAATAGATGAAGTATTCTTTAAACAGGGACCTATTCTGAAACACAACTTGCTTGTTGAAATCCTAGGGGATCCTCCCCCACCTAAGGGTGATCCCATGTTTGAGCTTAAACCATTGCCTAATACTCTTAAATATGCTTATCTTGATGAAAAGAAGATATATCATGTTATTATTAGTGCTAACCTTTCAGAGCACGAAGAAGAGAGATTATTGAAAACTCTGAAGCAGCACCGTGCTGCTATTGGATATACTCTTGATGATCTTAAGGGCATTAGTCCCACTCTATGCCAACACAAAATAAATTTGGAGAAAGATGCCAAACCAGTTATTGATCACCAACGACGGCTAAATCCTAAGATGAAAGAAGTGGTAAGAAAGGAAATATTAAAGCTCCTTGAGGCAGGTATAATTTATCCTGTTGTTGATAGTTAGTGGGTGAGGGAGTCCTAGATTAGGGGGTCTCCGGATAGCCGGACTATATCCTTTGGCCGGACTGTTAGACTATGAAGATACAAGATTGAAGACTTCGTCTCGTGTCTGGATGAGACTCTCCTTGGCGTGGAAGGCAAGCTAGGCAGTACGAATATGGATATCTCCTCCTATGTAACCGACCTTGTTTAACCCTAACCCTCTTTGGTGTCTATATAAACCGGAAGGTTTTAGTCCATAGGACACAACAATAACATACAATCATACCATAGGCTAGCTTCTAGGGTTTAGCCTCTCTGATCTCATGGTAGATCTACTCTTGTACTACTCATATCATCAATATTAATCAAGCAGGACGTAGGGTTTTACCTCCATCAAGAGGGCCCGAACCTGGGTAAAACATCAAGTTCCCTGCCTCCTGTTACCATCCGCCTTAGACGCACAGTTCGGGACCCCCTACCTGAGATCCGCTGGTTTTGACACCGACAGTGGGTAAGCCCTGTCCATTGTGTCCCTAAGAAAGGAGGTATTACTGGTTGAGACTTTTCTCCCTGGACAAATCTTTGTGTTCGGCGCCTTCGCACTGCGGGCCAACTCGCTTGGCCATCTGGAGCAGATCGAAAGTTACGCCCTGGCCACCAGGTCAGGTTTGGAAGCTTAAACTACATGGCCGATATCCGCGGAGACTTGATCTTCGACGGATTCGAGCCTCTGCCCTGTGCGTCACGCGGTCGCGATGAGTATGATTTAGCTCTACCATCAGACAGTGTTCAGGAGATCGCACCGGCAGCCGCTCCGACCCTCAATTCGGAGCCAGTTGTGCCGTCTATGGACGGGTGGATGGACCCCGCCACGGAAGCCTTATCCTCGTCGGTGATCGAGCCGAACATCGACCTTACCCTGCACGAGAGCCGTGTTGTCAGACTGCCGGATCCTTCTCCGGCTACGGACTTCGAACTGCCTGCGCCCGTTCCTAGCGAATCCGATTGGGCGCCGATCATGGAGTTTACCTCCACGGATATTTTTCAGCACTCGCCCTTTGGCGACATACTGAACTCATTAAGGTCTCTCTCCTTGTCAGGAGGATCCTGGCCGAGCTATGTCCGGCAGGATTGGGATGCGGACGACGAAGAAATTCGCGGCCCACCCACCACCCACTTAGTAGCCACTGTCGATGACTTAACCGACATGCTCGACTTCGACTCCGAAGACATCGACGGTATGGACGATGATGCGGGAGACGAAGAGGAACCACTGCCCACAGGGCACTGGGCAACCACCTCATCATACGATATATACATGGTGGACACACCCAAAGAAGGCAATGGCGACGAGACAGTGGAGGATGACCCCTCCAAGAAGCAACCCAAGCGCCGACGTCAGCGGCGCCGCTCTAAGTCCCGCCAAAGCAAAAGTGTTGATACCGGCACAGGAGATAATAACACTCCGGATAGTGCCGAAGATGGCAACAATCCCCTCCAGCAAGATTTAGAGCAGGAGGATGGAGGAGCCAACCCTCCAGAGAGAGCGGCAGATGGAGAGGCGGAGGATGATAATTACATGCCCCCTCTGAAGACGAGGCAAGCCTCAGCGATGACGAATTCACCGTGCCAGAGGATCCCATCGAACAAGAGCGCTTCAAGCGCCGGCTTATAGCCACGGCAAATAGGCTTAAGAAAAAGCAGCAGCAGCTTCAAGCTGATCAAGATCTGCTAGCTGACAGATGGACTGAAGTCCTCGCGGCCGAGGAATATAAACTCGAACGCCGCTCCAAGAGTTACCCAAAATACAGGTTGCTACCCCGACTGGAGGAAGAAGCGTATGACGTGGCTGATCGACCACCTCGTGGCGGCGATAGAGAGGCATTCCGGCCAAAAACTCAGCCTGCACCCCGACGCCATTCAAATAAAAAGGCATGGGGAAATATGCCGGACCTGCGAGACATATTGGAGGACAAAGCAAAACATGCAAGATCGATCTACGGATCACGAGGGCGCGCCACTATGCAAGACGATACACGTCACACCGGATACAGTAAAAGTAAATCCGGCCGGGCCGAACACAGCGGGCAAGACCCATTCGAGCTGCATCGCGATATAGCCCAATACAGAGGCGCCGCACACCCCCTATGCTTCACAGACGAAGTAATGGATCATCAAATCCCAGAGGGCTTCAAACCCGTAAATATTGAATCATACGACGGCACTACAGATCCTGCGGTATGGATCGAGGATTTCCTCCTCCACATCCACATGGCCCGCGGTGATGACTTACACGCCATCAAATACCTCCCACTAAAGCTCAAAGGACCAGCACGGCATTGGCTTAACAGCTTGCCAGCAGAGTCCATTAGCTGTTGGGAAGATCTGGAGGCCGCATTCCTCGGCAACTTTCAGGGCACTTATGTGCGACCACCAGATGCCGATGACTTGATCCACATAATTCAGTAGCCAGAAGAATCGGCCAGGCAATTCTGGACTCGATTCCTAACAAAGAAAAATCAAATCGTCGACTATCCGGATGCAGAGGCCCTAGCAGCTTTCAAACACAACATCTGCGACGAGTGGCTAGCCAGGCACCTTGGTCAGGAAAAGCCGAAATCTATGGCAGCCCTCACAACACTCAAGACCCGCTTTTGTGCGGGAGAAGACAGCTGGCTGGCTCGTAGTAATAACATATCAAAGAACCATGGTACTTCGGATACCAAGGATGGCAACAGCAGGTCACGTCGCAACAAACATAAGCACCGCATTAATAGCGATAATACTAAAGATACGGCAGTCAATGCCGGATTCAAAGGCTCTAAACCCGGTCAGCGGAAAAAGCCATTTAGAAGAAGCACTCCGGGCCCGTCTAGTTTGGACCGCATACTCGATCGCTCGTGCCAAATACACGGCACCCCCGACAAGCCAGCCAACCACACCAATAGGGATTGTTGGGTATTCAAGCAGGCCGGCAAGTTAATTGCCGAAAACAAAGATAAGGGGCCACATAGCGATGACGAGGAAGAGCCCCGGCAGCCGAACACCGGAAGACAGAAGAGGTTCCCCCCACAAGTGCGGACGGTGAACATGATATACGCAACCCACATCCCCAAGAGGGAGCGGAAGCGTGCGCTTAGGGACGTATATGCGTTGGAGCCAGTCGCCCCAAAGTTCAACCCATGGTCCTCCTGTCCGATCACCTTCGATCACAGGGACCACCCCACTAGTATCCGTCATGGAGGATTTGCCGCACTAGTCCTAGACCCAATCATTGACGGATTTCACCTCACTCGAGTCCTTATGGATGGAGGCAGCAGCCTGAACCTGCTTTATCAGGACACAGTGTGCAAAATGGGTATAGACCCCTAAAGGATCAAACCCACAAAAATGACCTTTAAAGGCATCATTCCAGGTGTAGAGGCCCATTGCACAGGCTCAATTACACTGGAAGTGGTCTTCAGATCCCCGGACAACTTCTGAAGCAAAGAATTAATCTTCGATGCAGTCCCGTTCCGTAGTGGCTATCATGCACTCCTCAGGCGAACCGCATTTGCGAGATTCAATGTGGTACCG
Source organism: Triticum aestivum (assembly GCF_018294505.1). NCBI lineage: Eukaryota > Viridiplantae > Streptophyta > Magnoliopsida > Poales > Poaceae > Triticum > Triticum aestivum. The sequence continues at coordinate 558,162,109 of NC_057797.1, read as the reverse complement.
CATTATGCATACCTCAAGCTCAAGATGCCAGGACCTCGGGGGGTCATCACAGTTAATGGAAACACAGAACGCTCTCTCCGCACGGAGGAGCACACTGCGGCCCTCGTAGCAGAAGCGCAAAGTAGCCTTTCAAGGCAACCCACCAGTTCGGTGTTTCAAGACCCGGACACCTTCAAGCGCGCTCATAGTAATCGGCAACTAGACCGCCTGGCATGACCTGAGCTCGCGTAGCAATGCGGCCCCCACCCCAGTCCCAGCCAAACAGCAAAATTCGTTCCACGCGTACATAATTACGCATTAAAAATACCATGGGCACAGGCGGGGAGGGGGAACAACTACGGCACGCCCCAATATGCAGCCTAAACCGCACTAGGGGCTTCCCGCTTTGTTATTTTTCTCTTTCAGGACTTTAATCTCTAGAAACCCTGTCCGGCAGCATGATTGCCAAACACATGATGCAGCAACCAAGGAGGCAAAAAGCTACGTCACGCCACGGAACTCCCAGGTGGATTACGATAACGAGTGAAATATTTGCTTTAATACTATTCCTCAGCTTGCCCTTGGAAGGGACATAGTCCTACTTTTTGCTTATCGCACTATCTGTATCATTCTGCTTTAACGCATCTATTTGAATAAACAATGCATAGCATTAAGACTATTATTGCATTCTTCTTTTTATATATATATGTGTTCCTTAATGACGCCTTGCAACCGTACACTTTGGTACGGCCAATACACCAGGTGCTTAAGTACCCCACAATGCGGTGTGAGAAGTCCGGACACTTCCACAAGTGCGGCACCCCGAACTTATAGCATTATATGCATCAGCTCCGAATCATGTCTTTGGTCAAATGTTGGGTTTGCCCGGCTCCTATGTTTTGGTACCTTACGTTCCGCTCTATCGGCTAAGGTAACGCTAGGAGAACTACTGCGATTGTGCCCCGGTTCTGCTGGGCTAAGCACCTCAGTAGAGAAAGCTAAAACTGACTGTCATGATAAGGCGAGAGACTGGTCGCTGTTCGATGAGGTTTCGAGTCCCTAAAGACTTATGCCGCTTAGAGCGAGGAGCCGGTCCTGTCCGGCTTAAAGGCATGTATCGCGCCCCGAATTCAGCCTTCCGAATACTAGGGGCTTCGCCGAAATTTAAAATTATAGAATTCTATGGCTAAGTGAGAGTGATAAAGCATTATTAGTCCGGTTGCCTTGTTCGCTGTGCTGAGCACCTCCCTCGAAGGACCAAAAATGGGAACAAGAGTGCTCAGGTTTATCCCGAACACCCCAGCACTCGTGGCATGGGGGCAGAAGCCGAGGACTAGCCATCTCTCAGATTGGATAAACAGCCAAACAGAAGGTAATATTTTAAATTCAAACAAGGTTGCATAGCGCATATGAAACAATTTTTCATCATACAGGATCACACGAGCAAGTTTACTCAAATATTACATCCTTTGTACATTCGTCTGCTACAAGGCGGGCACCCTTCAGGACACCCTCATAATAAATTTCGGGGGTGCGATGCTCCTTGCCCTGTGGCGGTCCTTCCTTGATCAGCTTCATGGCGTCTAGCTTGGCCCATTGCACCTTCACACGGGCGAAAGCCAGGCGTGCACCTTCGATGCAGATGGACCGCTTGACGACTTCCAGCCATGGGCAGGCATCCACAAGCCGCCTCACCAAGCCGAAGTAGCTGTTCGGAAGGGCGTCGCCAGGCCACAACCGGACTATAAAGCCCTTCATGGCCTGTTCGACCGCCTTGTGTAGCTCGACCAGCTGCTTCAGCTGGTCGCTCACAGGCACCGGGTGTTTGGACCCAGTATACTGAGACCAGAACAGCTTCTCCATTGAGCTTCCCTCCTCGGCCTAGTAAAACTGTGCGGCATCCGACACGCTGCGGGGCAAATCTGTGAATGCTCCTGGAGAGCTCCGGATCCGGGTAAGTAATAGGTAATTTACTTTCACATGCTTGCTTTGCATATAGAATGCCTTACCCGCCGCTATTTTCTTCATCGCGTCAATCTCCTGGAGAGCCTTTTGGGCTTCGGCCTTGGCACGCTTTGCGCTCTCGAGGGCCGCGGCAAGCTCAGACTCTCGCGTCTTCGAGTCAAGCTCGAACACCTTGTGCTTCGTCACGAGAGCCTGGAGCTCTTGCTGCACCTCGCCCACCCGAGCCTCTTGCCTTTCCCGCATGGTGCGCTCCTTGGCCGCTTTGTCTTCGGCCTTGGATAGCGCTTGCTTCAGGGTCGCCACCTCGGTCGTGGCCCCTGGCAAATATATGATGATCCTGTCATTTTGCAATCACGTCTTCTTTTATATATACATATATATAGACAGGGTATTACTTACCCTTGTTCTCCTCGAGCTGCCTCTTGGCAAGGTCGAGCTCTTTCTTGGACCCCTCGAGGTCCTGCTTCAGTGTGGTGACCTCCGTAGTCAGTGCGGCTGAGGCCAGCAGCAAAGCCTGCATACGCATATTGACATACTTATATTAGACTCCTGTGATATTGTTTTATCCTTTGTTCAGCTTTTCTTTGTGAACACCGAACAGAGCATCAGGGGCTACTGTCTATGCGGTAATATTTTTCCTATATTTTAACACTTACCTCAAAGCCTGTTAGAAGGCTGGCACATGCTTCAGCCAGTCTGCTCTTGGCGGACTGAACCTTCTGGACCACCACACTCATAATAGTGCAGTGCTCCTCGTCGATGGAAGCGCTGTGAAGTGCTCCCAACAGATTATCTGGTGCCTCTGGATGGACAGAGGTCACCGACACAGGCGTCTTGCCCCTCTTGGAAGGAAGCTGCCTGCCCGAGTCCGGAACCACTGAAGGTTCCGGCGCGGTGTTCGGCTGAGGGCCGAACTCAGAGCCCTCAAGGGCCTTTTTCCCTCTGCTCCCGGAGTCTGGAAGGTCACCTTGAGGCACCTCCGGGATTGTCTCACCTCGACCCGGTGCCTCTTGAGACAATACCTCGATGTTGTCCGTATGGCAAGGGGAGGTGGCAGTCGGAAGTGGACTGCTATCCATATCTGACGAGCCCAGGGAGTCGTCCGATGATATGTCAATACGGGCTCGTGGCGGTCTGCATAGTCATAATTCAGCGTCAGGAGAAGCAGTGCGACAAAGGAATGCTATGAGTTACTCTGGTATCCGAATACTTATGATTTCCCCATGGGATTGGCCCTGGGCAGCCACTCATCTTTGCCTTCGGTGGCGGTGGTGCAGTAGTCCGGAAGGAGAGTCCTTCCCTTCTTGGACCCTTCAGCCCCCCGGTTGGGGCGGCCTTCCTTTTCTTGTCTCCCCCGACTGGAGGGCAAGTGTCTTCATCTTCCTCCTCGTCTTCGGGGGAGGAGTGCGCCGTGGAGTTATCGGACGATAAGTCTGATAAACCCTGGCGTCGGGAACTCTTTCGGGTTCCCTTGGCCTTCTTGGTCTTCTCCGGCACCTTGTAAGGAGCCGGAGTCAGCATCTCCGTCAGGAGACTGCCCATAGTGTCTTCGGGCAGAGGGGCCGGACAGTTAATCTGCCCCGACGTCTTCACCCAGTCCTGTCAAAGGCATGGAGATCAGACCCTGCACATGATTAAGCTAGGGGAAATAAATATCCTACGAGACGTATTGAACTCACCGAACGCGCTAGGCGCTTTGCGCTTAGCCCGCGGTCCTCGGCGAGAGAAGGAGGGACCTCGGCGCCCTTGAACAGCACCTTCCAGACGTCCTTGTGCGTCGTATCGAAGAGCTCGCTCAGAGTCTGGTGCTGGGCCGGGTCGAACTCCCACAAGTTAAAATCCCGTTGTTGACACGGGAGGATCCGGCGGATGAGCATGACTTGGACTATGTTGACAAGCTTGAGCTTCTTGCTTGCCATACTCCGGATACATTTCTAGAGTCCATCCAGCTCCACCGATGAACCCCACGACAAGCCCTTCTCTTTCCAGGAAGTGAGCCATGTAGGGAATCCGGATCGAAACTCGGGGGCCGCCGCCCATTTGGCATCGCGCGGCTCGGTGATGTAGAACCACGCCGATTGCCACCCCTTTATGGTCTCCACAAAGGAGCCTTCAAGCCATATAACATTCGGCATCTTTCCCACCATGGCTCTGCCGCATTCTGCTTGTTGGCTCCCACCACCTTCGGCTTGATATTGAAGGTCTTTAACCACAGGCCGAAGTGGGGCCGAATGCGGAGGAAAGCCTCACACACGACGATGAACGCCGAAATGTTGAGGACGAAGTTCGGGGCCAGATCATGAAAGTCTAGCCCGTAGTAGAACATGAGACCACGGACGAATGGATGGAGGGGAAACCCCAGTCCGCGTAGGAAGTGGTGGAGGAAAACTACCCTCTCGTGAGGTTCCGGGGTAGGGACGATCTGCCCCGCAGCGGGCAGCCGATGCGCGATATTCGCGGCTAAGTATCGGCTCCGCTTAGCTTCTTGATATGTCCCTCCGTAACGGAGGAAGCCATCCATTTTCCTCCCGCTCCGGACATGTTTGGAGAAGGTTGATGGAAAGGATGTGGACTTGGGTGTTGGAGCTCGAGTGTGCGAAAATGGATGAGCAAAGGAGGAAGAAGGCGTGGATGAAAAGGTGAATCCTTATCCCTTTATATGGGCGGATGAAACTATGCGTCCCCACTAGCCTGGTAAAACTCGCTTATCCCCCAAGCGCCGTAATCGATGGCGCGGTTGGGTTACCCACGCCCGTATTGATGAGAATCCCGTGATAAGGGGACATGATCTCTGCTTTGACAAGACGTGTCAAAAAACTGCCTCGCGTTATGTGCGGGGCTAGTTAAAGGAAATGGTTCGAATAATCACCGGGCCATGACATAATGTCGTGTTGCCAAAACAAGTCAGCAAATTGGATTTGTGGAAATATTATTCTCTCTACGGTGGTATGTGGAACTTATTTTGCAGGGTCGGACACTATCCTTGTATTCAAATTCTTCCGTGATGTATTCGGAGGAAGAACCCGCCTTGCAATGCCGAAGACAACACTGCGCGCCGGACTCATCGTCATTAAAGCCTGGTTCGGGGGCTACTGTGGGAGTCCTGGATTAGGGGGTCTCCGGACAGCCGGAATATATCCTTTGGCCGGACTGTTAGACTATGAAGATACAAGATTGAAGACTTCATCTCGTGTCCGGATGGGACTCTCCTTGGCATGGAAGTCAAGCTAGGCAGTACAGATATGGATATCTCCTCCTTTGTAACCGACCTTGTGTAACCCTAACCCTCTTCGGTGTCTATATAAACCGGAGGGTTTTAGTTCGTAGGACACAACAATAACATACAATCATACCATAGGCTAGCTTCTAGGGTTTAGCCTCTCTGATCTTGTGGTAGATCTACTCTTGTACTACCCATATGATCAATATTAATCAAGCAGGACGTAGGGTTTTACCTCCATCAAGAGGGCCCGAACCTGGGTAAAACATCGTGTTCCCTGCCTCCTGTTACCATCCGCCTTAGACGCACAGTTCGGGACCCCCTACCCGAGATCCGCCGGTTTTGACACCGACAGTGGGTAAGCCCTGTCCATTGTGTCCCTAAGAAAGGAGGTATTACTGGTTATAGGATGGTAATTGATTTCCACAAATTAAATAAAGCTACTAAAAAGGATCATTACCCTTTGCCTTTCATTGATCAAATGCTAGAAAGATTATCTAAACATACACACTTTTGCTTTCTAGATGGTTATTCTGGTTTCTCTCAGATACCTGTGTCAGCTGATGATCAAGAAAAGACTACTTTTACTTGCCCTTTCGGAACCTTTGCTTATAGACATATGCCTTTTGGTCTATGTAATGCACCTGCTACCTTTCAAAGATGCATGATGGCTATATTCTCTGACTTTTGTGAAAAGATCTGTGAAGTTTTCATGGATGATTTCTCTGTTTATGGATCCTCTTTTGATGATTGCTTGAGCAACCTTGATCGAGTTTTGCAGAGATGTGAAGAAACTAACCTTGTCCTGAATTGGGAGAAGTGCCACTTTATGATTAATGAAGGTATTGTCTTGGGGCATAAAATTTATGAAAGAGGTATTGAAATTGACAAAGCTAAAGTTGATGCTATTGAAAAGATGCCATGTCCCAAGGACATCAAAGGTATAAGAAGTTTCCTTGGTCATGCCGGTTTTTATAGGAGGTTCATTAAGGACTTCTCAAAAATTTCTCGGCCTTTGACTAACCTATTACAAAAAGATATCCCTTTTGTCTTTGATGATGATTGTGTAGAAGCATTTGAAATACTTAAGAAAGCCTTGATTTCTGCACCTACTGTTCAGCCACCTGATTGGAATTTACCCTTTGAAATTATGTGCGATGCTAGTGATTATGTTGTAAGTGTTGTTCTAGGACCAAGAGTTGATAATAAATTAAATGTTATCCAATATGCTAGTAAAACTCTAGACAACGCCCAAAGAAATTATGCTACTACTGAAAAAGAATTCTTAGCAGTTGTATTTGCTTGTGATAAGTTCAGACCTTATATTGGTGATTCTAAAGTAACTATTCACACTGATCATGTTGCTATTAAATATCTTATGGAAAATAAAGATGCTAAACCTATGCTTATTATATGGGTTCTCCTGCTACAAGAATTTGATTTGCATATTATTGATAGAAAGGGAGCTGAGAACCCCATTGCAGACAACTTGTCTAGGTTAGAGAATGTTCTTGATGACCCACTACCTATTGATGGTAGCTCTCCTGATGAACAATTAGCTATCATAAATGGTACTGGTCCATGGTATGCTGATTATGCTAATTATATTGTTGCTATGTTTATACCACCTAGTTTCACATACCATCAAAAGAAAAAGTACTTCTATGATTTAAGACATTACTTCTGGGATGACCCACATCTTTATAAAGAAGGAGTAGATGGTGTTATTAGATGTTGTGTACCTGAGAATGAACAGGAATAGATCTTACACAAATGTCACTCCGATGCTTATGGAGGACACCATGCTGGAGATAGAACTGCACACAAGGTATTGCAATCCGGTTTTTATTGGCCCACTCTCTTCAAGGATTCCCATAAGTTTGTTTTGTCTTGCGATGAATGTCAAAGAATTGGTAATATTAGTAGACGTCAAGAAATTCCTATGAATTATTCACTTGTTACTGAACCATTTGATGTTTGGAGCTTCGATTATATGGGACCGTTTCCTTCCTCTAATGGGTATACACATATTTTAGTTGCTGCTGATTACGTTACTAAGTGGGTAGAAGCCATTCCAACTAGTAGTGTTGATCATAACACCTCTATTAAGATGCTTAAAGAAGTTATTTTTCCAAGGTTTGGAGTCCCTAGATATTTAATGACTAATGGTGGTTCACATTTTATTCATGGCGCCTTTCGTAAAATGCTTGCTAAGTATGATGTTAATCATAGAATTGCATCTCCATATCATCCACAATCTAGTGGTCAAGTAGAACTTAGCAACAGAGAGCTTAAATTAATTTTACAAAAGACTGTTAATAGATCTAGAAAGAATTGTTCCAAGAAACTTGATGATGCATTATGGGCTTATAGAACTGCATACAAAAATCATATGGGTATGTCTCCGTATAAAATGGTTTATGGAAAAGCATGTCACTTACCTCTTGAATTAGAACATAAGGCATATTGGGCTATTAAAGAGCTCAACTATGACTTCAAACTTGCCGGTGAGAAGAGGCTTTTTGACATTAGCTCACTTGATGAATGGAGAACCCAGGCTTATGAAAATGCCAAGCTGTTTAAAGAAAAAGTTAAAAGATGGCATGATAAAATGATACAAAAACATGAGTTCAAGGTAGGTGATTATGTATGTTATACAACTCTCGTTTAAGATTTTTGCAGGCAAACTTCTCTCTAAATGGTAAGGTCCTTACGTCATCGAGGAGGTCTATCGCTCCGGTGCCATAAAAATCAACAACTTCGAAGGCACAAATCCGAAGGTGGTGAACGGTCAAAGAATCAAACACTATATCTCAGGTAATCCCATAAATTTTGAAAATAATATTATTGAAACCGTAACCCCGGAGGAATACATAAAGGACACTTTCCAGAATGTTTCAGACTCCGAAAAGGAATAGGTACGTGGTACGGTAAGTAAACCGACTCCAAAATAGTTCTAATGGCAATATTCTCCGTTTTGGAATTTATAAAAAATAGGAAAATAAGAAGCAGACCGGAAAGGACACGGGGCTTCCAGGAGGGTGGAGGGCGCGCCCTACCCCCTGGACGTGCCCCCTATCTCATGGGCACCTTGCACGATACTTCTTTTGGTCGGTAAAAATTCACTATATAACCTCCCGAAGGTTTTGACCACCGTAGCACGCAAAAATCTCCTGTTCTTGTTTCGAGATGTTCTCTGCCAGGATTGTCAAGGCCAAGCATCATGTCATGTCCCTCCTCCTCCAACAATGAGGGCAACGATGCTTGGCTAATGAAGATAGAGCTGAAGAGAGAAGAACCCGGAGAGATCAACAAGGATGACGAGATCAAGAAGGCCATGGGGGATCAAGTTCCGGCAGTAGCAGAAGAAGACGTCCTTCAACCTCACCACAATCTCCTTACCCCAACAGAGATTGAAGCTTTCAAGATGATTGAATTAGCTCGCATTCAAAACAAGTATCACAAGTGAAAATATTTTGTTGAAGGAGCATATCATCGCACTCAAGGGCATTATCCGCAAATTGGAGGATCTCTTACGCTCGATGTGCGACTACCCATCATCACCAACACCTTATTCACCAACAAAGAAGAATTGAGCATCGAGTATGGGCACTCCCCTTGTCAATTGCCAAGCTTGGGGGAGTGCCCCAGTATCGTATCACCATCACTTTTATCTTTACCATTTTTCTTAGTTCGATCCTTTTGATAATATCTTGGTCTAGTAGAATAAAGTTTTAGTATGATCTAGTTCTGAGCTTTACTTTATGATCTTCCTATGTAATCGAGTCTGTGAGCTATATAGTAAAGATTAGTGTTGAGTCAAGGGCTTGATTATTTTGCTATGATCTTGAGGAAATAAAATAAAAGAGAAGGAAAAAAAGAAATAAAGAGATCATATGGATCTTATGAAGAGTAATGAGCTCACATATAAAGAGTATGATGAATAAAAGTTGTTGAGAGTTGACAAACATAGTTTTGGTCATCGTTGCTATTAATAGGAAGTAATAAAGAAAGAGAGGTTCACATATAAATATACTATCTTGGACATCTTTTATGATTGTGAGCACTCATTAAAATATGACATGCTAAAGAGTTGACATTGGACAAGGAAGACAACGTAATGGGTTATGTTTTCTTACATCTAAGATAAATTATATTGTCATGGATTATCCAACATGTTGAGCTTGCCTTTCCCTCTCATGCTAGCCAATTTCTTTGCACCAAGTAGAGATACTACTTGTGCTTCCAAATATTCCTAAACCCAGTTTTGCCATGAGAGTCCACCATATCTACCTATGGATTGAGTAAGATCCTTCAAGTAAGTTGTCATCGGTGCAAGCAATAAAATTTCCTCTCTAAATATGTATGACTTATTAGTGTGGAGAAAATAAGCTTTATACGATCTTGTGATATGGAAGAAATAAAAGCGACGGACTGCATAATAAAGGTCCATATCACAAGTGGCAATATAAAGTGACGTTCTTTTGCATTAAGACTTCGTGCATCCAACTATAAAAGCGCATGACAACCTATGCTTCCCTCTGTGAAGGGCCTATCTTTTATTATTGTCTTATACTTCATGCAAAGAGTCATGGTGATATTCACCTTTCCCTTTTTCATTTTATCCTTTGGCAAGCACAATGTGTTGGAAAGATCCAGATATATACATAGAAAATTGGATGTGAGTTTTCATGAACTATTATTGTTGACATTACCCTTGAGGTAAAACATTGGGAGGCAAAACTATAAGCCCCTATCTTTCTCTGTGTCCGATTTAAACTTCATAACCATAAATATAGTGTCAGCAATTGTGAAAGACTAAATCATAGTTGAGTATGTGGACTTCTTGAAAAGTTCTTATATTGACTCTTTCCTATGTTATGATAAATTGCAATTGCCTCAATGACTGAGATTAGAGTTTGTTGGTTCTCAATGAAGTTTGTGATTCGTACTTGAAATTGTGATGGAATTATTACTTTAGCATAAGAGATCATATGAAAACATATATATATATAGCATGGATTTGATATCCACACTAGCTAGGAGGGTGGTTATCGGAACAGTTGATGCTCTTTGAGATCCGCACCTTTGTGTGGATAAGGTTCCTATTATCTGAATTGTTGAATTTCGCCATGACGCAAGAGGTATGCTCAGCATGCACCCTTATGTACTTGTAGTCCTGGAATGGCAAGCTAGTGTCTGACTTTGCAGCAGTTTTCAGGACAAAGGCTGCCTCGTCATTCTTATCCGGCAGTTTGTGATAGTAACTATTTCGGGCAAACATGTACAGTGGGTGATGGAGGTTGTCGGTGTCAAAACCGGCGGATCTCGGGTAGGGGGTCCCGAACTGTGCGTCTAGGCCGGATGGTAATAGGAGGCAAGGAACACGATGTTTTACCCAGGTTCGGGCCCTCTTGATGGAGGTAAAACCCTACGTCCTGCTTGATTAATATTGATGATATGGGTAGTACAAGAGTAGATCTACCACGAGATCAAGGAGGCTAAACCCTAGAAGCTAGCCTATGGTATGATTGTTGTATGATGAAGTTGTCCTATGGACTAAAACCCTCCGGTTTATATAGACATCGGAGAGGGTTAGGGTTACACAAAGTCGGTTACAACGGTAGGAGATCTTGAATATCCGCATCGCCAAGCTTGCCTTCCACTCCAAGGAAAGTCCCATCCGGACACGGGACGAAGTCTTCAATCTTGTATCTTCATAGTCCTGGAGTCCGGCTGAAGGTATAGTCCGGCTACCCGAACACCCCCTAATCCAGGACTCCCTCAGTAGCCCCTGAACCAGGCTTCAATGACGACGAGTCCGGCGAGCAGATTGTCTTCGGCATTGCAAGGCGGGTTCCTCCTCCAAATTCTTCATAAAAGTTTGTAAACACCAAGAGTAGTGTCCGTCTCTGCAAAATAAGTTTCCATGTATTTCCATAGAGAGAATAATATTAACAGAAATATAATCTACTGACATATTCCGCAGGGTGACATCACACTACGGCCAAGCCTTTATTCGAGTCGTTTTCACTTTTCCACCTTAGCGTGTTTTGCGAGGCAGTTTCCTTGGCACGTCTTGTTAAAGCAGAGATCGTGTCCCCCATTTACGGGATTCTCATCAGTACGGACGTGGGTAACCCAACTGCGCCATTTATCACGGCGCTTGGAAGGCAAGCGAGTTTTACTAGGCTGGTGGGGACGCATAGTCGCATCCGCTCATATAAGGGGATAAGGATCCACCTTTTTACCTACGCCTTCTTCCTCCCTTGCCTATCCATCTTCTGCGCACCCGAGCTCCAGCGCCCAAGCCCGCACTTCCTACCTCAACCTTCTCCAACAATGTCTGGAGCGGGAGGCAAGTGGATGGTCTCCTCCGTCACGGAGGGCCATGTCAAGAGGCTAAGGAAGGCCGGATACCTGTCCAAAGACATCGCGCACCAGCTTCCTGAGGAGGGGCAGCTTCTTCCCACCCCAAGGCCCCATGAGAGGGTAGTATTTCTTCCCCACTTCCTCCGCGGACTGGGTTTTCCTCTCCATCCATTTGTCCGCGGGCTCATGTTCTACTATGGCCTAGATGATCTGGCCCCGAACTTCATCCTCAATATCTCGGCGTTTATCGTCGTGTGCGAGGCTTTCCTCTGCATCCGCCCCCATTTCGGCCTCTGGCTCAAGACCTTCAACGTCAAGCCAAAGGTGGTGCGCGGCAACCAGGCGGAGTGCGGAGGTGCCATGGCGGGCAAAATAGCCAACTTCCTATGGCTCGAGGGCTCCTTTGAGGAGACCTTGAAGGGGTGGCAGTCAGGGTGGTTTTACATCACCGAGCCACACGATCCGAAGTGGATCATAGCCCCTGAATTCCGATCCGGACCCCCTACGCGGCTCTCGTCCTGGAAGGAGACAGGCTTGTCGTGGGGCGACGAAGAAGAGGTGACCGGACTGCAAAAATGCATCCAGTCCCTGGTGAACAAGCAGCTCAAGCTTGTCAACGTAGTCCAGGTCATGCTCGTCCGCCGGATCCTTCCGTGTCAAGAACGGGACTTCAATTTGTGGGAGTTCAACCCGGCACAGCACCAAACTCTGAGCAGGCTCTTCGACACGACGTACGAAGATGTCTGGAAGGGGCTAATCAAAGGCGTCGAGGCTCCCACATCCGCCTCCGAAGACCGCGGATTCAGCTCGCAGCATCCTTCTGGCGAGGTAAAATATTTTCACCTTTTACAGGATGTTAAGTTTTCTTTATAGTTTGATTCTATGCGGGATCTAAACTCCCTCACCTTTGACAGGGTTGGCAGGAAAAGTCCGGACTGATTAACTGTCCGGCTCCCTTGCCCGAAGACCCAGCCCCTGCTCTCTTAGTGAAGCTGCTGGTTTCGGCACCTTATGTGGTGCCGGAGAAGAAGGCCAAGAAGAAGGCCATGGGGACTCAAAAGAGTTCCTGGCATATGGTGGTGTCGGACTCGTCGTCCGATGAGTCCGAGACGCACTCCTCTCGTGAAGACGAGGAGGAGGAAGAAGAGACCTCTCCCCCTCCAGCGGGGGGAGGAAAGAAGAGGAAGGCCACCCTAGTAGGGGGGCCGAGGGGTCCAAGAAGAGGAAAACCCCTCCGCCGGACTACGCCCCCGACGCCGACGAGGACGAAGAGGAGTGGCCGGACAGGGCCAAGCGTCCGGCGAAATCGTAAGTGTTCGGATACCAGAGTAACTCATGATATTCCTTTTGTTGCGCAGCTTTCCCTAATGTCGAATATAATCATGCAGCCCGCCCAAGGACGGGCTCGACGAGTCGTCGAGTGGCTCCCTGGATTCATCAGACGTGAATTCAGTTCCGCCCGCTGCCTTCCCCTGTGCTGCGGATGACGCCGAAGTGGCGTCGCTACAAGCTCCGGGGCAAGAGGAGGTGGTCCAGGAGGAGCCGCGAGGCGACCTCCCGGACTCCAGGAGTAAAGGGGACAAGACCCCCAGGGCTCCAAGTCCGGCTTTAAGCCAGACACCGCGCCGGAATCATCAACGGTTCCGGACCGCGGCAGGCGAACTCCTGCCAAGAGGAGCAAGCCTTTTGAGCCGGCGTCCTTCGTCCAATCGGAGGCGCCGGACAATCTGCTGGAGGTGTTTAAGGGCGCCTCCATCGACGAGGAGCACCGTGCCATCATGAGTACGGTGGTCCAGAAGGTTCGGTCTGCCCAAAGCAGACTTACTGAAGCTTGTACTAGCCTTCTAACAGGCTTCAACGTAAGTAGAAATATGTAAAAATATTACCGCATAGACAGTAGCCCCTAATGCTCTATCTGGCATTCGGAAAGAAAAGCCGAATAGAGGATCTATTAAATATCTCAGGAGTCTAACTAAAAAGGAGTCAATATACGTATGCAGGCTTCGCTGCTGGCCACCGCCGCACTGACTGCGGAGGTGGGTGCCCTGAAGCAGGGTCTCGAGCGGACCGAGCAAGAGCTCGGCCTTGCCAAACGACAGCTCGAGGAGAAAGAAGGTAAGAGATACCTTATAGAAAAAAATGCCTATGAGAAGACGCAATTGAGGCGCAGGTCGGCGAGGTGCAGCAAGAGCTTCAGGCGACAACTGAGGTGGCGACCCTCAAGCAGGCGTTGTCCGACGCCAAGAAGAGAGCGGCCACGGAGCGCACCGAGTGGGAGAAATTTGAGGCGCAGGTCGGCGAGGTGCAGCAAGAGCTTCAGGCTCTCATAAAAAATGTGAGAGTTTGGAGCTCGACTCGAAGACGCGAGCGTCTGAGCTTGCTGCGGCCCTTAAAACTGCCAAATCTGCCAAGGCCGAAGCCCAGAAGGCCCTCCAGGAATTGGATGCGGTGAAAAAGATAGCAGCGGGTAAGGCATTCTCTATGCAAAGCAGACATATAAAAGTAAACTACTTGTTACTTACCCGAATCCGGAGCTCTCCAGGGGCATTCGCAGATCTTCCCCGCAGCGTATCCGATGCTGCCGCATTCTATCGAGCCGAGGAAGGCAGCTCGACGGAGAAGGTGTTCTGGTCTCAGTACGCAGAGGCCGTACACCCTGTGCCCTTGAGCGACCAGCTGAAGCAGCTGGTCGAGCTCCACAAGGCGGCCGAACAGGCCCTGAAGGGCTTCATAGTTCGGCTGTGGCCTAGAGAGGCCCTGCCTGGGAGCTACTTTGGACTGGTGCGGCGGCTGGTGGAGGCTTGTCCAAGGCTTGAGGTCATCAAGCGCTCCGTCTGCATCGAAGGTGCCCGTAGGGCCCTTGCCCGTGCAAAGGTGCACTGGGGTAAGCTAGACGGTGAGAAGCTTGTGAGGGATGGGCCGCCGCCGGGGAAGGAGCATCGCAAGCCCGAGAACTATTACAAGGATGTTCTGGCCGGTGCCCGCCTTATGGTGGATGAATGCACCAAGGATGTAATTTTTGAATGAACTCGCTTGTGTTATCATGTGCGCTAAAAACTTGTTCATATGCGCTAAGGAATGCTTGAATTTAAAATATTACTTTCTGTGCGGCCGTTTATCAAAAAATTGAGAGATGGCCAGTCGTCGGCTTCTTCCCCCATGCCACTAGTGCTGGGGTGTTCGGGATAAACCTGAGCGCTCTTTTTCCCATGATTGGGTCCGTCGAGGGAGGCGCTCAGCACAACGAACAAGGCAATCGGACTATAATGCTTGAACACTCTCACTTAGCCATAGAACTCTATAATTTTAAATTTCGGCGAAGCCCCTAGTATTCGGAAGACCGAGTTCGGGGCGCTATCCACGCCTTGGCCGGACAAAGCCGGTTCCTCGCTCGAAGCGGCATAAGTCTTTAAGGACTCGAAAAACCTCTCGAACAGCGACCGGTCTCTCGCCTCATCATGACAGTCAGTTTTAGCTTTCTCTACTGAGGTGCTCAGCCCAGCTCAACTGGGGCACAATCGCAGTAGTTCTCCTAGTGCTACCTTAGCCAATATAGTGGAACGTAAGGCACCAAAACATAGGAGCCGGGCAAACCCAACTATTGACCCAAATCATGATTGGGAGCCAATGCATATAGTGCTATAAGTTCGCGGTGCCGCACTTGTGAAAGTGTATGGACTTCTCACGCCATATTGATGGGTACTGAAGCCCCTGGCGTATTTTTGCCGTACCGCAATGTACGGATGCAACATGTTATTGATAAACATATATATAAAAAGAGGATAATGCAAAAAATAGACAAAAAGTTATGCATTGTTTATAGAAAGGCTGCTATGAAAGCGGAACGATACAAATAGTGCGATAAGAAAAAGAAATTGGACTATTTGACATGTCCTGGCCAGGGGCAGGCCGCGGAATTATATTAAAAAACAGGTATACTGCTCGTAATAGAGACCACCTGGGAGTTCCATAATGCGGCGTGGCTTGTCTGCTTTCCTGGATCTTGCATCATTTGTGCGGCAGTTGAATTGCCGAACAGGTCATCCAAAGTATGGAGTCCTGAGAGAAAAAGGAAAAAGAAAAAAGGAATCCGGCAGCCCCTGGTGTAGTTTAAGCCGTATTTCGGGTGTGCTGTGATAGTGCCCCTTCCCCTGTGCCCATGGTATTTCAAGAGCGTAGTTATGTACGTGAAGCACTGCTTTCGCTATATCGCGAGGGCTAGGGTAGGGGCCGCATTGCTACGCTAGCTCAGAACGTGCCAGGCAGTCTTGTTGTGGGGTACTCCGGGCACGCTTGACAGTGTCCGGCTTTTTGAAGGCCGAACTGGAGAACTGCCTAGAGAGGCTGCTTTGTACTTCTGCTGCGAGTGCTGCCGTGTGTTCCTCCGTTCGGAGGGAGCGTTCGGTGTTCCCATTGACCGTGATTACTCCTCTAGGGCCTGGCATCTTGAGCTTGAGGTATGCATAGTGCGGTACCACGTTGAATTTTGCGAATGCGGTTCGCCCGAGCAGTGCGTGATAGCCACTACGGAACGGGGCTATGTCGAAGATTAACTCCTCGCTTCAGAAGTTATCCGGAGATCCGAAGACCACTTCTAGTGTGACTGAGCCTGTACAGTTGGCTTCTACACCTGGTATGACGCATTTAAAGGTCATTTTGGTGGGCTTGATCCTCGAGGGATCTATGCCCATTTTTCGCACTGTATCCTGGTAAAGCAGGTTCAGGCTGCTGCCGCCGTCCATGAGGACTCTTGTGAGATGGAATCCGTCAATGATTGGGTCTAGAACCAATGCAGCGAAGCCGCCGTGGCGGATGCTAGTGGGGTGGTCCCTTCGATCAAAGGTGATCGGGCAGGAGGACCATGGGTTGAACTTTGGGGCCACTGGCTCTATCGCGTATACGTCCCGTAATGCACGCTTCCGCTCCCTCTTGGGGATGTGGGTTGCGTATATCATGTTCACCGTCCGCACTTGCGGGGGAAATCCCTTTTGTCCACTGTTGTTCGGCGCCTGGGCTCCTCCTCGTCGTCGCTAAGCAGCCCCTTGTCTTTGTTTTCGGCTCTTAACATGCCTGCCTGCTTGAACACCCAACAGTCCCTGTTGGTTTGATTGGCTGGCTTTTCGGGGGTGCCATGTATCTGGCACAAGCGGTCGAGTATTCGGTCCAAACTGGATGGGCCCTGAGTATTTCTTTTGAATGGCTTTTTCCGTTGACCGGATTTGTAGCCTCGGATTCCGGCATTAACTGCCGTTGCTGTCGCTGTTAACGCGACGCTTTTGTTTGTTCCGACGCGACCTGTCACTTTTGTCCTTGGTATTCGAATTACCAGGGTTCTTGGTTAAGTTGTTGTTGCGAGCTAGCCAGTTGTCTTCTCCCGCGCAAAAGCGGGTCATGAGTGTCGTGAGGGCTGCCATAGATTTCGGCTTTTCCTGTCCCAGGTGCCGGGCAAGCCACTCGTCACGGATATTATGCTTGAAGGCCGCTAAGGCCTCTGCGTCCGGACAGTCGACTATCTGGTTTTTCTTTGTTAGGAACCGTGTCCAGAATTGCCTGGCTGATTCCTCTGGCTGCTGAATTATGTGGCTTAGGTCATTGGCGTCCGGTGGTCGCACATAAGTGCCCTGGAAGTTGTCAAGGAATGCGGCTTCCAGGTCCTCCCAAGAACCGACTGAGTCTGCTGGCAAGCTGTTAAGCCAATGCCGGGCCGGTCCCTTAAGTTTGAGTGGGAGGTATTTGATGGCATGTAGATCATCACCGCGGGCCATGTGGATATGAAGGAGATAATCCTCGATCCATACCGCAGGATCTGTTGTGCCATTGTACGATTCGATGTTTACGGGTTTGAAGCCCTCAGGGATTTTATGATCCATTACTTCATCTGTGAAGCATAGTGGGTGTGCGGTGCCTCTGTATTGGGCTATACCGCGACGCATCTCGAAGGAGCTTTGTCTGTTGAGTTCGGCCCGGCCGGATTTATTGCATCTGGAGTGACGATCACTGTCACGTGCCGTGGGGCGCCTGCGCGATCCGTAGATCGATCTTGTTTGCCTTGCCTTATCCTCCAGTATGTCGCGCAGGTCGGGCGCATTTTCCCGTGCCTTAGTATGCTTGGCACGGCGTCGGGACATGGCTTGAGTGGAGGGCCAAGAGGCCTCTCTGTCGCGGCCACGAGGTGGCCGGTCGTCCATGTCATGCGCTGGTGATGTAGGTGCTTCCTCCTCTAGTCGGGGTAGCAGCCTGCGCTTTGGGTAACTCTTGGAGGGCGTTCGAGTTCATATTCTTCGGCCGCAAGGACTTCAGTCCATCTGTCAGCTAGCAAATCCTGATCAGCTCTAAGTTGTTGCTGCTTTTTTTGAGGCTGCTTGCCGTGGCCATAAGCCTGCGTTTAAAACGCTCTTGTTCGGCGAGATCCTCTGGCACGACGAACTCGTCGTCGTCGAGGCTTGCCTCATCTTCGGAGGGAGGCGTATAATTATCGTCCTCAACCTCTTGGTCCGCCGCCCTCTCGTGAGGGCTGGCTTCTCTGTCCTCCTGTGCTGAATCTTGCTGGAAGGGGTGTTCTTCGGCGCTATCCGGAGTAGTATTATCTCCCGTGCCGGAATCACCGTTTTTTCTTTGGCGGGATTTAGAGCGGCGCCGCTGGCGCCGGCGCTTGGGCTGTTTCTTAGAGGTATCGTCCCCCGCTATTCCATCGCCATCTCCATCCTTTGGAGTGTCCACCATATATATGTCATATGACGAGGTGGCCTTCTAGCGCCCTACAGGTGCTGGTTCTTGTTCGTCTCCTGCATCGTCGTCCATGCCGTCGATGTCTTCGGAGTCGAAGTCAAGCATGTCGGTTAAGTCGTCGATAGTGGCTACGAAGTGGGTGGTGGGTGGGTTTTGAATTTCTTCATCCTCCGTATCCCAACCTTGCTGACCGTAGTCCAGCCAGGGCTCTCCTGATAAAGGGAGAGACTTTAGAGAATTCAGGATGTCGCCAAAGGGCGAGTGCTGAAAGATGTCCGCGGCGGTGAACTCCATTATCGGCGCCCAATCGGATTCGATCGGCAGGGGCACGGGGGGCTCGGAGTTCGGAAAGGAATCCGGCTCCTCGGAGTCACGGGCCATGCAGAGTGCGGGGCTGGAGTTCGGCTCGATCGCCTCTGAGATCGCAACCCCTGAGGCAGCGTCCAACCGTTGATCCTCGATCGGCGCAGTAGGCTCTGAATCAATGGTCGGAACCCATGTGTGTGCGGCCTCCAAGGCGCTGTTCGGGGCAGAGCTATATCATGCCCATCGAGACAGTGTGGCGCGCTTGGCTGTGGCTCAAATTCGTCGAAAATCAAGTCCCTGCGTATGTCAGCCGTGTAGTTTAGGCTTCCAAACCTGACCTAATGGCCAGGGGCGTAGCTTTTGATCTGCTCAAGGTGGCCAAGCGAATTGGCCCGCAGTGCGAAGCCGCCGAAGACGAAGATCTGTCCGGGAAGAAAAGTCTCACCCTGGACTGCATCGTTATTGATGATCGAAGAAGCCATCGGGCTTAAAAGCGACGACACAGAGGAACTCTCAATGAAAGCACCAATGTCGGTGTCAAAACCGGCGATTCTCGGGTAGGGGGTCCCGAACAGTGCGTCTAGGCCGGATGGTAACAGGAGGCAAGGAACACGATGTTTTACCCAGGTTCGGTCCCTCTTGATGGAGGTAAAACCCTACGTCCTGCTTGATTAATATTGATGATATGGGTAGTACAAGAGTAGATCTACCACGAGATCAAGGAGGCTAAACCCTAGAAGCTAGCCTATGGTATGATTGTTGTATGATGAAGTTGTCCTACGGACTAAAACCCTTCGGTTTATATAGACACCGGAGATGGTTAGGGTTACACAAAGTCGGTTACAATGGTAGGAGATCTTGAATATCCGCATCGCCAAGCTTGCTTTCCACGCCAAGGAAAGTCCCATCCGGACACGAGACGAAGTCTTCAATCTTGTATCTTCATAGTCCTGAAGTCCGGCTGAAGGTATAGTCCGGCTACCCGAACACCCCCTAATTCAGGACTCCCTCAGAGGTCATTTGCAAAAAGTTCCTAGCCGCGCTGCACTCTTCCCGGCATTAAAACTTGCCATTTTCTTCTAACTTTGTTTACACGGTTCAAAACCGTTTGCACGTGAATCAAGTGCCACTTGATGGCCTCTTTTTATGCATTGGCGATAGCCGTCCAGCTGCGTAGTAATCACAAACGCCACTGGACATCTGCATGCAATAACTGACGCCACGGTTCGCTACTATCTTTGCATACATCAAGTATCTCTCCCCACCGGCCACCGGTGCCCCTGCGCTCCGCTAACGACGCTGTTTAGCTATAGTTTTGTCGGCATGGAATGGTCCAGAGATGGACATGCAAGCAACGGAAGCCAAAGTCTCCCCGCGAGAGTTCATGGAATGGGAGACGTGTTTGCAGGAGCCATCGTCCCTGTTGTCATCGATGTCGACCCCCTCCATGGTGCAGCAAGTCACAACAATAGTGGGAAGCAGGTATTTTCTCTGTTTTATCGACAGTTTGTGTTTGAAGTGAAAAAAAATCTATGTTGAGTAATAGGCTTTTTATTTTGCATGGTGGTTCTGTCTTTGGCTCACCCATGGAATAAATGAATAAATAAAGAGGCAGGGCTGCAGCATGCACATTAGGGTTACTCCCTAAGGTGGTCAGACGAACCTATGCATGCATTTCGTCAGTTTCTAGTGTTTGCTGAATGTTTATAGCTCTGAAAATAAGAGAATGTGTGGCACTTCTTTTGTTCTTTCAGTGTCGTGACGAACTACAACTACATCACTCATCATTTCCTACATTGTACATATGTTCAGTTGGATCTTCGTCGTTTATCGATTTTGTTCCTAAGTAGTAAGCCTGTGATTTATGTTAGTTGTTGACTGAGCAAACCATGTTCGTACAGTACAAGGAGAGGCAAACTCCATCTCCAGGACGTATTGTCTTTTCTGCTCGTCAAGCGAAGCCATCAAATCGTGAAGCTTCTTAATGCTGCACCTCGAGCTAATGGCGGGCGCCTTCCCATTAGGCTGGTTCTGATCTTCTTCGTCTAACTCTGACTCCGCAACACCACCTCCTGCAGGGAAACCAATACTCTCTTCTTCTTCTGTTTCCGATGATGCATCATCAATCTGTCCGCGTGCGCTCGACCCCGAAGCTAGGATCCCGTAGCCATCCATCCCTGCGTCAAGAAATGCCAACCTGAAAGAAGTCAATTTTTCATCAGAAGCACATTCAACATTACACATGCGGGATGCCTTTGCAAAAATCCTCGTTGCACGGTGCACAGGACGAAAACAGGATTTCAGGATCGAGGATGCTATAGGTCATGCGCTCATACATGGGTGTACATGATCGATCTATACATAAAAATCGTGCAAACCGATGGGTGAGTTTTAGAAATAATGCACACATGACCCATGGTGGAATCGAAGTACTATGATATTGATTGAGACGACACTGCCCCTCGCCGCAGGATCGCTTCAGCAGCTAGGACTGGATTCGTCGACTTGTTTTATCAATCAGTTCAGAGGGGGAAGTACATACCTTAGATCTGCTGCGTGCTGCCGCCCTATGAAGAAACCAAGTTCGTCGATCTTCTGCTGCTATTGGGCTTTTTGGTAGAACACCAAATGGGCAGCCTGGTATCCAAAGGAGTAGCCGCGCTACCCTTTAGACGACTCCGCGTGACTCCGATCATGGGCCGCCCTCCCCTGTCTGCGCGACAACGTACAAGAGAGAACCGACAAAAAAGGGCCAGTAGACCTCTGAACCCATGATTGCATGAGACACGAGAGTTGTTTTTTTGGGGGGCGAGCATTTGACTTTTGCCACGGTAAAAACATTGTTTTTTCTACTCGCCCCTCCCCTGTAAATAGTCTTGGGGCTGAATAGGGCTTTAGGGCATCTCCAACAGCGACCGGTAAATTTTCTCCCTGCGTCTGTCTGTGCACAGAGAGGACTTGTCCACGGACACGGATACGGGAGGGCGATATCCAAGGCTGCCACATACATTGCAAACACTATCCGAACTAACAGACGGAATTTGTGCAAACACAACCTGATTTTCATATGAACCAGACAAAGTTCATGCAAAACGATGGATTTTCATTAGATTTCATATAAAACATGAAGGAATTTATTACATTTCAGACATAATTCACCTAGAAGCAGTGCTCGTCTCACTCTAGAGATATAATACCTAAACTAAAAGATCGCCGGCACCCATTCCCCATTTCCGGCCATGAGCCCCAAAAAATGAAGCTTCACCTTCTCCAGCTCCTCCTTCGTAACCTCCGCCTCTGAAGCCCTGACAACTGAAGTTGTCCACCTCCATGTCGCCGCCAAACGACTAATCGACCAAGGTGCTCAGCCCACCAAGTGGAGGAGCAATGGCATTCTTGGGACCCGAGCGGCGGCGACCTACCATGCACTACTCTTTCTCGCTGTCTGCGGTGCCCGCGGACGTGCCAGCTTCGTGGTTGTGGTAGCGAGGCGCGACCTCTACGGAGCCGGCGATGTCGTCCTTGTCGCCGGTCTTGCCGAACAGCTCATCTGCCGCCTCACCGCACTCCTTGTAGGTGGCCACCAGTTTCACCGCCCGCTACCGGTACCACCAGCGGGCGAGGCAGATCTCGCGGGCAGAGTGGTAGGAGTCGAGCAGCGTCGCCTGCTCCGCCAGGTCCGCGTCCGGCGTGGTCGCCCTGCCAGCGGTGAGCTGCTCCTCCGCCTGCAGGTGCTCCTGGAGGAGTTGGTGGTTGTGGGCGGCGTCGGCCTGTGCCTACTGGAACTGCTCATCCCGCTCCTCATGCACCATGTCCATGTAATGGGCACGGGCCTCGCCGATGGTCATGGTGCAATGCACTAGTGAGGGTGACGCAGACGAGAAGGGTGGCGTAGGCTCATCGTCAGTCGTGTCCTTCATTGGGCATTCGCCGTCCTCCGGCTGCCAGCCAGCCTACAACAATGATGGCCATCACTTCTTGGCCGCCTAAGTTTCCAGCAACACCAACCTAGCGTGTAAGGTTTTGCTGGTGACCCTGTCTTGGTCGCCTAAGTTTTTGGTAAGTGTAGTTGAGAACTAATGTATTCCAGTATGGGGGGCCGGTCATTTTTTATGGCCTGATGTTATGAGTACAATCGGGTTTGTCATGTAATCTCATATTATTTTCAGAGAAGTTGTATTGACCTCATGTTATGTCCTTTTATTTTCGAACATGTTGCTGGACTTGTAATGACAAATTTCATGCATTGTTTTATTGGCCCACTTTTGAATTATGTTCTGTTTGATTCGTTAGTTGTGATAAGAAAAAGGTTGTGTGTTATATCCGCATAAGTAGGAACACTTCTCATTCGAAATCAAGAGTGTGACGTGTTGCCGTCTGTATGGTTCTACTTTTTCCTATTCACATACTGTCCACTGGTGTGCATTGGAGAGAAAAGGTTCATTTGCATGAAAAGAGAGATCATTCTGTCGAGTACGAAAGGTTCTGACCTTGCCATATGAGGTTTCTCGTTCTCTAGTACGAGAAGTCCCCCACCCTCCCGCCTCCCCGGTGCACAACGCAAAGTTTTGCAAAATTGAAATGAGGTTCAATGACTGTTTGCATGTTTCGACCCTTTTCCCATGCACACATTGTCCAATGGTGTGCAATGGAGGGAAAATGTTCGCCTCCATAAAAAGAAGGATCCTTTCGATGAGTACGAAAAGTTCTTACCTTGCCATCTGAGGGTTCTCGTTCACCAATAAGAGAGCCCCCCGCCCCCCGGACCCTGGGTGCAATAGGCCCCTGGTCTACGATATATAGAAGGGTTCTCGTTCCATAAATAAGGGTGCCTACTGCGAGTGTGCGGGTGGTTCTCACAATGCATAACAAAGGTCCTATGGTTGGTACATTACATCAGAAAATTACTTCTCCCCGGTTAAACTTGCACACGCGTGGAAGAGCGTCTATTTACCACGTCAGGTTTATAAATAGTTTGTATGCATAAAATGAATGGTCCTCGCGTTGCACCGATGCGGTGATACGTTATCATGCAGTGTGTGATTGAGAAGGGTTCGCATGCATAAAATGATGGATCCCTCCTGTCGAGCATGAAAGGTTCACACATTTTCATAGAAGCGTTCCCATTCATTATTAAAATGGTTCCTCTCACTTTCTCCCCTCCGGTCACTGAAATTACTATGATTGGGAGAGAAAAGTTGTGTATTATATTCGCATATGTCCGAATGCATCTCATTCGAATTTAAGAATGTGTCATGCTGCTATCTGCATGGTTCTACTTTTTCCTATTCACACCCTGTCCAATGGTGTGCGATGAAGAGAAAATGTTCACATGCATAAAAACATGGATCCTTCCAACGAATATGAAAGGTTCGGGTTCATAAAAAGAGTGATCCATCCGACGAGTGTGAAAAGGTTCTCACCTTGCTAGAAGAGGGTTCGCATGCATAAAAAGAGTGATCCTTCCGCTAGAGGAGCCCCCCATCTGGTGTGCAATGCGCCTTTTTTGGTAAATTTTGAAATGATGTTTGATCTCTATCTCCGCCGTTCACATCACCATCCGATGTAATGATAAGGGACGGGTAGCAGGTGTCAAATAGCCCCCCGGTCTTTGCTATATGGAAGGGTTCTCGTTCCATAAAATAAGGGTGCCTGCTGTGCAAGTATGGATGGTTCTCACAATGCATAACAAAAGGCCGTGTGATATGTCGATGCAGCCGAATGGGGGTCTCGTTCACCCATAAGATGCCCCCCGAGACGCCCATGTGGCACTATGCAATCTTTTTGATACAACGATATAC
>NC_057797.1:558067108-558137445 GCF_018294505.1 Triticum aestivum | reverse complement strand
ATATGTGAATGCATGGGCGCGTTGGAAAACTTTTGTGAGACCAAGAATAAAAATGTCACCTTAGTTCCTTGGTCACCTGTTAAGAGGAGTGCCATCCCCGTGCACTATGTGACGTTCCGACCAAATTGAACAATCATGGTTGATCACTCTCGCCCTCTTTCCCATCAACGACGAGTAAGAGCTATCGATATGCTCACAGTCGATGTTATATGGAAGGGTTCTTGTTCCTTAATAAAGGGTTCCTACTGTAGGTGTATTGATGGTTCTCGCAGTGCATGACAGAGATTCCGTGTGATATGTCGTTGAGGTCGAAGGGGGTGTCTCGTTCACCCATAAGACGTGCCCCCCATCCAGACGCCCAAATGATGCAATTGTATTGTATATCGATCTCACGTCCTACATCGATCATCTCTCTTTCTCTTCCTACCCAGCATCTCTCAATCACTCCATTAGGTAGCCGAACATGCGCCTAGAAAGAAAGTTTCTTATACACCTGGAAAATTGGTAAACGCGCAGTTGCTTACAGTTCTCAAATTGGTAAACTAGATGGAAGATGTTTCACTGGTGCCCCGTGCTGCCTGATGTTGTCGATTTTGCTGATCCACCTATACGTGGGCATATGGCGATGACAAACAGATGTGGTTCGCTATCGGCTAAAACGGCAGAGCGCGCTACTCAAGATCTCTCCCCGGTCAAAAATATCTTCAATCGTCAAGGGTAAGGTTCAGAACACACATCCGTGTGTCATTGATACGCACACAGTACCTAATTCGAGCCCGCCTGGTTACTACTGTCTTCTGTATGTGGCGTGCCCTGGTCTTATGTACAGATGCGTGCCCTGGTTTGATGTCTTTCATTTAACCAATGGTATGCCCTTGCACGCCATAAGAAGGTAGCCTGGCAGCTGTCAGCAGGCTCAGTGTGTGACGCATTCATTTGAAGACGTGCATGTTTATATATAAAATAGACCGCGGGTCATGCCAAAACCACAAAATAGCCTTTGTGTAGAAACCAACCAAAAACCATACCACCGATGGAGAACGTGAGCTCCCGATGTCGTTTTCCTCCGACCCAAACAACTGTCCGTTCATGTCTTACTGCATGATTGAGGGCACACCCGCCATGGTGGAAGAAGAGAACCGTCTCCGAGCCACCGCAATGGTGATCACCGCGGCGTGCGTCGACCGGGGGCGTTGAAGGAAGCAATCCTCTTCGAGTTCAACAAGGGTAGCCGTCGACGTGTCCGCCCTCTCGGTACAATCGTACCTCGTCCGTTTCACGGACGGCGGGTGGCGCGATCAAGTTGCATCGGTGAGGGTGTTCCACGACGACCAGGCCCCTAGTGAGCGAACCCGTGCCGTCTACAATTCCATGGGTGGCTGGGTACGTTAACGGTTAACGACATTGCGTCCTGGATGATCTTGAATTTTGTTTACTATCTTTGCCCTTCATCCAAGATAACAAAAACGAGTCTGTTAACCACATATCTCGAATCAATTTACATTAATTCTAAAAAACTGACATGTTAGCTAACCTCGCATGAGCACAGTAAATCTTGTTTAGATTTGTAGGGTTGCCGTTGATGTACTTGTTCCCACGCTTGATGCCGAACCTGACTTCCCAGGAGTGCGCATTGTAAAACTCATATGCCTCCTGCTCAGAGTTGAAAGACATGCACACAGCTGGTTCGAACACAATTTTCTTCCCAAGCTTCACTTCTTCTTCCATCGCCCGCTCGATCGCCCCCAGGCTTCCCTCCGATGCTATGCTTCCCCTCTTTGTTCCTCTAAGATTAATACAACCTCTAAGCTTGATGGAAACCATGCTGGTGCATAGTGTGTTCAGAGTTGGAACGATAAGTGTATGATTCTAAAATGATCTAGTCCTCCTATACTGAAACTTTGTGATTTAGTACGTGCGTATATCATGGAAATCTGATGGCAATTGTTTATGTGGGAGAGGATGGATGCTTGCCTAGTGCGAGAAATACCTTGCCGGCTGTTGTCTGCTTCGGCGCCTTCCGCTGGTTTGCTAACCTTTGTTGGTTTTGAGGCTGTGATCTAGTCGCTCTCAAACTCTAATCTTTCTCTCTGAATAACACAATACACGCACAGGAGGTGGAAGGGAACAGAGAGCAGGAATGCAACCATAGAGAGAGAGAGAGAGCTTTTGCGATGCGTAAAGAGTGCTTCTTTTCTATTCTTACTTTTATTAGTCGCTAACAGAAAAACTGAAAACTCGCCACGATCCAACAATTGCATGTGCCATCCTACGAGCCTGAATCGTGCCGAGTCTAAAGCTAACTAACTTGAGCTAAAAAAGACAAGGCCGCAGCGAGAACGCAGCTCGCTGGATTGCGTAATTTCAGAACAGAGGTCACAAGAAGCTCCCCCTCCTCCCCCCGCGTCGCCTCCCCGAGCGGGGCGACCGGGGGATCTCGTCGCCCCCTCCCAGCCCCCCCCTCCCCCTCCTCCCCTTCCGCCGCCGTCGGCCTGGGCCACCGGGCCTTGCCCGCGTGGTGCCGGCGGCGGCGGCCCCGGCCTTTCCCCCCCGCTTGGCGCCTCGGCTCGGGCGGACGGCGGCCGATGGGGGTGCTCCTCGGCGACATTGGATCCGGCGGCGGCGCAGCTCCCTCGGCGGCGCAGTGCTGGGTGGTGTGCGGGCGGTGGCGCGGCCGCTTGGCGGCGGGGCGACGCAGTGGCTAGCGGCGGGCCTTCCCGGCCCAGATCCAGGCCCTTTTGGGCTCGATCTGGGTCTGGGCGGGCCTGGCCTGGTCTGCTTGCGGCGTCTCCGGCGGGTCGGGGGCGTGACTCGTGCGGGTGGTGGTGGCGACGGCGGCTCGCGTTCTGCAGCGCGGCGACGGGGGCTTCGCGAGCCCGTTTCGGGCTCGGCTGGGCCAGGGGTGGCCCGGTTTGCCCCTGTGCTGCGTCCGGCCGAATCCCGCCGGGGGCGGTGGAGGATGTCCCCTCCCGCGAGGCTGCTGATGTTGCCGCTCCTGGTTCCCGGTTGCGTCGTCTTGTTTCCGTCGGTCCCGTTTCATTTGCCATGGTGAGACGGCGATGGAGACTGCTCGACCGTGGTGGCGCAAGTTGGTGGGCGGTGTGTTTGGTGGCGCGGGATGGATCGTCTGGGGTCGTGGTTGGTTGGTGGGCGGGAGAAATCCTTGTCGGCCGGGCCGGCACCGACGCGGTGACGCTCGTGGGCGCCGTCGTGCCTTCCTGAAGGGCGTCGGGCATACCCCTTCCACCTCACCCCTCGCGTACCGGGGAAAACCCTAGGACATGTCCGGGCAACAGCGTCGTCATCGTCGCAATCCTTCTTGAGGGTGTTGTTTGGTATGCGGCGGTCCGGAATGCTAGGAGCGTGGTGGTATTTTTCGGTGGGCGCGGCGGTTGCGGGTCCTCATCGTTTTCGTTGATCCGCCGGTGTTGGCATTATTTTCTCTTCAGTTCCTTTTTTTGTTTATTTTGGGCTTGCTTGTGCTGTGGCCCCAGCATTTGTATCGTGTGGTCGTTGCTTTATAATATAAAGTGGGGGGCAACCCTTTTTCGATAGAACGCAGCTCGCTTCTGGCATTCAGTTGACATTCAGAACAACACATCCAACTGAACTTATTTAACTATCGAGGGAAACAAACAACAACTGAAACTGCAGATACGTCAAGGTTAATACTGACAATCTTTTCCTCCTCGTCCGTGTTTTCCCCATCAATCCTCTCAGCGCCAGGTGTGCTTTTGTTGGCTGGTTGTGTGTTCTGATCCACATTAGGGACTGCGGTGTATGCATCTAGTGCAACAAAATCAAGCGGAGCAACCAAAAAACGAGTATTAACTACTATTGCATCTAATGATCTAGTAGTTCTAAGAAAACGGTGAAAGCTTTCGCAGCGCAGTTCTCTCCCCTTGCAAAAATATGCTTACCTTTTAGTTCGTCGACCTCCATCGCCTGTGCAGTGCTGCCGTTATAGCATGTCGTATCCATGGGGATGAATAACGCTCGCTTGGGCAGGGTTGGGCGGTGCACGGCTGGTACCGGTGCACAACGATTAGGCTAGTTGTAATAGTACTATCATAGCTAGTATTATGCATGCCAATTAGGCAATTTTGATGAGGTGTCATAGCCTTAAATGAAGAAAGAGATTGTGGAGTATCATACCATGATACAGTATCATAATAAATGTTATGCTACTTTGTGTCATGCATGGCAATAAATAGAATACTACATGATACTAATATATACTATGCATTAAGGAGGTAGTATCATACACTAGTATTATATGCATGATACTACTATATAATACTCCCCATTACAACCAGCCTTAGGGTTTCTAACAATGCCACATGGCATCATGCATGTCATATGGATTAGGGGAAAACAAAGATTATAGTATATTATTAGTGGAAAATGGCCCAATTTTGAGCCCATAGCACCTGCATCTAATGGGCTATGGGCTGCTATCAAGTATTGACACAGATTGTTTTTTGAGACATCAACACAGATGGCATCCTACATAGTCAACGAGGCCTAAGTGTCTCGAGTGAAAAAACGCAAGAAAAGGAAAGGTTCAAACCAATGCCCAACAGTTCTCCAGTTCCATCCTGGAATCGTTCGGGCCGACCGCTGGTGGTCCTGCCTGCTGGACAGCAGCCTAGTGCCTCCACGGTTCTGTTCTCTTGCAGGCAGCGTGGTCCAACAATCTCTATAGGAGGAAAAAAGCATCAAAGGAAAAATATCAGGAAAAAGCAAATGAGGTAAAAGGAGGGACCAGATCCCCACACGAATGAGCGCTTGTGATTGCAGCCGCGCGAGTGAAACTTTATATCTTTGCTTTTTCCTATATATATATTGATGTTCTAAGAATGATCATGATGCCCTCATGTCCGTACTTTATTTTTATCGACACCTCTATCTCCAAATATGTGGACATATTTTTCGATTTCGGCTTTCGCTTGAGGACAAGCGAGATCTAAGCTTGGGGGAGTTGATATGTCCATTTTGCATCATGCTTTTATATCGATATTTATTGCATTATAGGCTGTTATTACACATTATGTCACAATACTTATGCCTATTCTCTCTTATTTTACAAGGTTTACATGAAGAGGGAGAATGTCGGCAGCTGGGATTCTGGGCTGGAAAAGGAGCAAATATTAGAGACCTATTCTGCACAGCTCCAAAAGTCCTGAAACTTCATGAAAGTTATTTCCGGAATATATAAAAAATATCGGGAGAAAGAAGTTCTAGAGGGGGCCACACCCTGGCCACGAGGGTGGGGGCGCGCCCTACCCCCCTGGGCGCACCCCCTGCCTCGTGGGCTCCCTGGTGGCCCTCCGATGCCATCTTCTGCTACATGAGGTCTTTCGTCCGACAAAAAAATTATAAGCAAGCTTTGGGGAAGAAACTCCGCCGCCATGAGGCGTAACCTTGACGGAACCAATCTAGGGCTCCGGCAGAGCTGTTCTACCGGGGAAATTTTCCTTCGGGAGGGGGAAATCATCACCATCGTCATCACCAGCAATCCTCTCATCGGGAGGGGGTCAATCTCCATCAACATCTTCACCAGCACCATCTCATCTCAACCCCTAGTTCATCTCTTGTATCCAATCTTTGTATCTAAAACTCAGATTGGTACCTATGGGTTGCTAGTAGTGTTGATTACTCCTTATAGTTGATGCTAGTTGGTTTACTTGGTGAAAGATCATATGTTCAGATCCATTATGCATATTAACACCCCTCTGATTATGAACATGAATATGCTTTGTGAGTAGTTACATTTGTTCCTGGAGACATGGGAGAAGTCTTGCTATAAGTAGTCATGTGAATTTGGTATTCGTTCGATATTTTGATGAGATGTATGTTGTCATCCCTCTAGTGGTGTCATGTGAACGTCGAATACATGACACTTCACCATTGTTTGGGCCTAGAGGGAGGCATTGGGAAGTAATAAGTAGATGATGGGTTGCTAGAGTGACATAAGCTTAAACCCTAGTTTATGCGTTGCTTCGTAAGGGGCTGATTTGGATCCATATGTTTCATGCTATGGTTAGGTTTACCTTAATACTTCTATTGTAATTGCGGATGCTTGCAATGGGGGTTAATCATAAGTGGGATGCTTGCCCAAGTAAGGACAGTACCCAAACACCGGTCCACCCACATATCAAATTATCAAAGTACCGAACGTGAATCATATGAACATGGTGAAAACTAGCTTGACGATAATTCCCATGTGTCCTCAGGAGCACTTTCCTTCATATAAGAGTTTGTCCAGGCGTGTCCTTTGCTACAAAAAAGGATCGGGCCATCTTGCTGCACCTTATTTACTTTTATTACTTGCTACTCGTTATAAATTACCTTATCACAAAACTATCTGTTACCGATAATTTCAGTGCTTGCAGAGAATACCTTACTGAAAACTTCTTATCATTTCCTTCTGCTCCTCGCTGGGTTCGACACTCTTACTTATCGAAAAGCTACGATAGATCCCCTACACTTGTGGGTCATCAGCAACCCAATTTTATTTTTGTTCTTTGATTTTTGTTCATGTTTAGTAATAAATAATTCATCTATCCTCTATTATGATTGTGTTTTTATGTTTTAGTTAGTGTTTGTGCCAAGTAAAGCCTTTAGGATCTTCTTGGGTGATTGTTATTTGATCTTGTTGTAAAAACAGAAAGTATGCGCTCACGAGAATAATTTTAAATTTTTACCAGAGAGCAATAAAATACCAATTATAACTACAGTAGATCAATATACAAATTATTTAGGTCGTTCTAATTTTTCAGAATTTTTGGAGTTACAGAAGTATTCGAACCTCTAGATTACTACAGACTGTTCTGTTTTTGACAGATTCTATTTTTCGTGTGTTGTTTTCTTATTTTGATGAATCTATGGCTAGTATCGGGGGGTATGAACCATATAGAAGTGGGAATATAGTAGGTTTAACACCAATATAAATAAAGAATGAGTTCATTACAGTACATTAAAGTGGTGGTTTGTTTTCTTATACTAACGGAGCTCATGAGATTTTCTGTTGAGTTTTGTGTTGTGAAGTTTTCAAGTTTTTGGGTAAAGATTTGACGGATTTTGGAATAAGGAGTGGCAAGAGCCTAATCTTGGGGATGCCCAAGGCACCCCAAGGTAAAATTCAAGGACAACCAAAAGCCTAAGCTTGGGGATTCCCTGGAAGGCATCCCCTCTTTCGTCTTCGTCTATCGGTAACTTTACTTGAGGCTATATTTCTATTCACCACATGATATGTGTTTTGCTTGGAGCGTCTTGTATGATTTGAGTCTTTGATTTTTAGTTTACCACAATCATCCTTTCTGTACACTCCTTTTGGAGATACACACATGAACCGGAATTTATTAGAATACTCTATGTGCTTCACTTATATCTTTTGAGCTAGATAATTTTGCTCTAGTGCTTCACTTATACCTTTTTAGAGCACGGTGGTGGTTTTATTTTATAGAAATTATTGATCTCTCATGCTTCACTTATATTATTTTGAGAGCCTTTTAGAACAACATGATAATTTGCTTTGGTTATAAAATTAGTCTTAATATGATAGGCATCCAAGATGGGTATAATAAAAACTTTCATATAAAGTGCATTAAATACTATGAGAAGTTTGATACTTGATAGTTGTTTTGAGATATAAAGATGGTAATATTAGAGTTGTGCTAGTTGAGTAATTGCGGAATTTAAAAATACCTGTGTTGAAGTTTGCAAGTCCCGTAGCATGCACGTATGATAAACATTGTGTGACAAATTTGAAGCATGAGGTGTTCTTTGATTACTTTCCTTATGATGGTGGTCGGGGACGAGCGATGGTCTTTTCCTACCAATCTATCCCCCTAGGAGCATGCGCGTAGTGCTTGCTTTTGATGAGTTGTAGATTTTTGTAATAAGTATGTGAGTTCTTTATGACTAATGTTGAGTCCATGGATTACACGCACTCTCACCCTTCCATCATTGCTAGCCTCTTCGGTACCGTGCATTGCCCTTTCTCACCTCGAGAGTTGGTGCAAACTTCGCTCATGCATCCAAACCCCGTGATATGATACACTCTATCACACATAAGCCTCCTTATATATTCCTCAAAACAGCCACCATACCTACCTATTATGGCATTTCCATAGCCATTCCGAGATATATTGACATGCAACTTTCCACCGTTCCGTTTATTATGACACGCTCCATCATTGTCATATTGCTTTGCATGATCATGAAGTTGACATCGTATTTGTGGCAAAGCCACCTTCATAATTCATTCATACATGTCACTCTTGATTCATTGCACATCCCGGTACACCGCCAGAGGCATTCACATAGAGTCATATTTTGTTCTAAGTATCGAGTTGTAATTCTTGAGTTGTAAGTAAATAAAAGTGCGATGATTTTCATTATTAGAGCATTGTCCCATGTGAGGAAAGGATGATGGAGACTATGATTCCCCCACAAGTCGGGATGAGATTCCGGACGAAAAAAAAGAGGCCATAAAAAAAGAGAAAAAAGGCCCAAATAAAAAAATGAGAGAAAAAGAGAGAAGTGGCAATGTTACTATCCTTTTTCCACACTTGTGCTTCAAAGTAGAACCATGATCTTCATGATAGAGAGTCTCTTATTTTGTCATTTTCATATACAAGTGGGAATTTTTCATTATATAAGTTGGCTTGTATATTCCAATGATGGGCTTCCTCAAAATGCCCTAGGTCTTCGTGAGCAAGCAAGTTGGATGCACACCCACTTAGTTTTTTTTGTTGAGCTTTCATATACTTATAGCTCTAGTGCATCTGTTGTATGGCAATCCCTACTCCTTGCATTGACATCAATTGATGGGCATCTCCATAGCCCGTTGATTAGCCGCGTCAATGTGAGACTTTCTCCTTTTTTGTCTTCTCACACAACCTCCATCATCATATTCTATTCCACCCATAGTGTTATGTCCATGGCTCGTGCTCATATATTGCGTGAAAGTTGAAAGAGTTTGAAAATGCTAAGTATGAAACAATTGCTTGGCTTGTCATCGGGGTTGTGCATGATGGGAGCATTTTGTGTGACGAAAATGAAGCATGGCCAAACTATATGATTTTGTAGGGATAAGCATTCTTTGGCTATGTTATTTTGATAAGACATAATTGCTTGGTTAGCATGCTTGAAGTATAATTATTTTTATGTCAATATTAAACTTTTGTCTACAATCTTTTGGACCTAAACATTCATGCCACAATAAAGAGAATTACATTGAAAATTGTGTTAGGTAACATTCCACAACAAAAATTCTGTTTTTATCATTTACCTACTCGAGGACGAGCAGGAATTAAGCTTGAGGATGCTGATATGTCTCCAACGTATCTATAATTCTTTATTGTTCCATGCTATTATATTATCTATTTTGGACGTTTAATGGGCTTTAATATACTTTTTATATTATTTTTGGGACTAACCTATTAACAGAAGACCTAGTGCAAATTGATGTTTGTTGCCTATTTCAGTGTTTCGCGGAAAAGGAATAACAAACGGAGTCCAAATGGAATGAAACCTTCGCGAGGATCTTTCTTGGAACAAACGCAATCCAGGAGACTTGGAGTGGAAGTCAGAGACGCAACGAGGCGGCCACGAGGTAGGATAGCGCGCCCAGGGAGGTAGGTGCACCCCCACCCTCGTGGGCCCCTCGTAGCTCTACCGACCTACTTCTTTCACCTATATATACTCTTATACCCTGAATACATCCAGGAGAGCCACGAAACCACTTTTCACCGCTGCAACCTTCTGTACTCGTGAGATCCCATCTTGGGGCCTTTTTCGGCGATCTGCCGGAGGGGGATTCAATCACGGAGGGCTTCTACATCAACACCATAGCATCTCCGATGATGTGTGAGTAGTTTGCCACAGACCTTCGGGTCCATAGTTATTATCTAGATGTCTTCTTCTTTCTCTTTGGTTCTCAATACAAAGTTCTCCTCGATGTTCTTGGAGATCTATTCGATGTAATACTTTTTGCGGTGTGTTTGCTGAGATCCGATGAACTGCGGGTTTATGATCAAGATTATCTATGAACAATATTTGATTCTTCTCTGAATTCTTATATGCATGATTTGATATGTTTGCAATCCTCTTCGAATTATCGGTTTAGTTTGGCCTACTAGATTGATCTTTCTTGCAACGGGAGAAGTGCTTAGCTTTGGGTTCAATCTTGCGGTGCTCGATCCCAGTGACAGAAAGGGAACCGACACGTATTGTATTGTTGCCATCGAGGATAAGAAGATGGGGTTTATATAACATTGCTTGAGTTTATCCCTCTACATCATGTCATCTTGCCTAATGTGTTACTCTGTTCGTATGAACTTAATACTCTAGATGCATGCTGGATAGCGGTCGATGTGTGGAGTAATAGTAGTAGATGCAGAATTGTTTCGGTCTACTTAACACGGATGTGATGCCTATATTTCATGATCATGCCTAAATATTCTCATAACTATGCACTTTTCTGTCAATTGCTCGGCAGTAATTTGTTAACCCACCGTAATACTTGCTATCATGAGAGAAGCCACTAGTGAAACCTATGGCCCCTGGGTCTATTTTATATCATATAAGTTTCCGATCTATAATTCTAGTTTACTATTAATTTTATTTTGCAATCTTTACTTTTCACTCTATACAACAAAAATACCAAAAAAATATCTTACTATCTTTATTAGATCTCACTTTTGCAAGTGGCCATGAAGAGATTGACAACCCCTTTATCACGTTGGTTGCAAGGTCTTGATTGTTTGTGCAGGTACTAGGCGACTTGCGTGTAGTTTCCTACTAGATTGATACCTTGGTTCTCAAAATCTGAGGGAAATACTTACGCTACTTTGTTGCATCACCCTTTCCTCTTCAAGGGAAAACCAACGCATGCTCAAGAGGTAGCAAGACCACAAAGTTTCTATCGGAGAAAAGATAATAAAAACGTGCATCAACCCCTATGCATAGATTACCCCAATGTCACCGCGGGAATTCGCGAGTTGAATGCCAAAACACATATCAAGTGAATCAATATGATACCCCATTGTCACCTCAAGTATTCATACCGCAAGACATACATCATGTGTTCTCATATCTGAATATTCAATCCGACAAGACAAAACTTCAGAGGGTAAGGATTCAATTCATCACAACAAGGGTATAAAGGGGACAAACATCATATGATCCGACTATATTAACAAAGCCCATGTGTAGATCACAAGAGAGAGAGAGAGAGATTAATCACATAGCTACTGGTACAAAACCCTCAGCCCCGAGGGGGGACTACTCCTTCCTCATCGTGGTGGCCGCCGGGATGATGAAGATGGCCACGGGAGATGAATCCCCCCTCTGGTAGGGTGCTGAAACGGGTCTTGTCAGGGATATACCCCGTGGTATGACCCGGCCGGAAATATGACCCGGCCAGACTTGGCGGCTCACCAGAGACCCGACTTATACTTGGCGACTCACTAGAGACTCGCTGAACCTCCACAACTCATTAATAATCTGGCGGGCGGATCAGAGGAGTGACAAGACCCGGTGGCCCAACCTGTTCATGGAAGGTCGGCTCGTATTATGGTGGGCCGGATTAAGATGAAAGGCATAAGGAATATTCTCCTACAAAGGAAGCAAGACTAGGACTCCACTTGTAATAGAGCAATCATAATCCTAATAGGACTAGTCATGTAAGCCGCCCCTTCAACATATATAAGGAGGGGCAGGCACGCCAAGTTGGACAAGTTCGACAAGTCAGACAGATTAGGGTTAGACAAACAAGCCTATAGCTCTCGAGATAGAGCACTGTCGGTGTCAAAACCGGCGGATCTCGGGTAGGGGGTCCCGAACTATGCGTCTAGGCCGGATGGTAATAGGAGGCAGGGGACACGATGTTTTACCCAGGTTACCAAGGAGGAGATATCCATATCCGTATTGCCTAGCTTGCCTTCTACACCAAGTAGAGTCCCACCCGGACACGAGACGAAGTCTTCAATCTTGTATCTTCGTAGTCTAACAGTCCGGCCAATGGAGATAGTCCGGCTGTCCGGAAACCCCCTAATGCAGGACTCCCTCAAGCACCCTTGTAGTCGTGATCATCATCATCAATATCAATGAAGCAGGATGTAGGCTTTTACCTCCATCGTGAGGGGCCGAACCTGGGTAAAACCTCGCATCTCTCGTCCCGCTCAACCCCTCTCAAACTACCACATAGATGCGTTGGCCTCATGACTAAATCCTTTCAGCGAGGACATCTGCCGTGACAATTCCACGATAGTTGGCGCCCACCGTGGGGCCTGCGCACGGTGGTGTTGAGTTCTTGGAGGGACTTTTTCAGGGTTTGAGAAGTTCGCAATTGTTGGATGAAGGAAATCCGGTTTTGGAAGGATCTGCATCAACTATGCGTTCGCTAGATCAAGATTAGAAATTTCTTTTTTGGCAGCTGACATCAGTTGTATTGGCAAGTCATGAGAAGTCCAGGCCAAATTGGATCAATAAAAAAACAGTTGTACGTCAGATACGCCGCTGGCGAAGTCGCCGAGCCAACGAAAACGGACGGCAACAAAATTAATCAAAGCAATTTGGAAAACGAGAAGGGGGAGAGAAGGTTAGCAATGTAACGCCAAGGAGCAAAGGGAAAAAAATCCAAAGTTGACCACGACCCGTGGTTTGTCTGGACTCTGCGTCGGCCTCCAATGCATCTCTGCTGAGATGCCAGTTTCATCTGTAAGCTGCCCCAGCCGCCGTGGCCTCGGTCTCGTTTCCTCCTTGGTCGTGTCTGAGCCATTGCCGATCTGCCTCCCATGCATCACCAGAGCTAATGTTCTCTGTCCAGGCCGAACCGCCCATGCATCACCCCGTCGCCGTAAGTCGCCGGTGCCGCCTCATCTTACCCTGGACATGAAGCCGCCGCCTCCGCGGCCTTACCAACCACCTGGTGCATCTCTCCCTAATAATATATATATAATAATAATATAATAATATATATATAATATATATATAATAATAAAGCACGGGTTGACTCCGTGGGTTCACCGTCACAATGCGCTTTCTTCCCGTAAATTTACGCTTTCAGTTTGAATTTAAACGTATACGCGAGGTGGTACTAATAAAAATGCCGCACGCTAGGCTCGCTCGTGCTATTGATCCTTTTATTATGTGCCTTCTCTTACATTGATCATTTTATTATACCTTCTCTTATGGGCTGTCCTGTATTGAAAAGAAAAACTCATGAAAGCCTCTCTCCTGTATGAGAAGGCAATAGCCCCGGCGCTAGGGTTCCCTCCGCCGCCGCACCGCATCCCTCCGGACTCCTCTCCCGGCAGCCCTCGCCGACCTACCCCCTTCCGTTGTAGTCGCCATCGTAGTACCCTGCCAACGTTCAATAGCCTTGAAAAAACCCCAGCCATCGGCTCACTGGAGAACGCCACCCCGCCGGGAGCCGCGATGGAGCGCCGGCGGACGCCATGATTCTGCGCGACCCCGTCGCGGTGACTCGCCTCGCCACCGCTACGCCTCCCCAATCTGCCATGGCCCCGTCATGTCATGGACAAGGATACCATCACCTTTCCCTGGCACCTTCGTTTCCACTCCCCCGGGGTGCTACTCGCCGGCTCCACACCCATGTCTTCTCCAATCCAATGTGGCTCACAACCTGCTATAGAGATGATGCTTGCCGGATCCCATGCAGACCCTCCTCGTGGATAGCCTCCAGCCCACATCGGCTCCCCTATTCTAGCTCTGCCGCCTCCCATGGATGAGCAGAGCGAGGATAGAACAAGCGAGGAGATCGAGAGAGGAAATACTTAGTTGATTTTGGAGGCATGGACATTGATTTGATCTTTTTGGTTGTCCGCAGATTCAACAACGAAGGTGCCTACAACTTTCCCCAATGTCAGGGCAAAGGACGGTCTGTTTTGCAAAATTTTGTAGCTTGACCGGGCTGAAGGAGATGTTGTGCAAACCGAGAATAGGCACGATCAGCAAAGCGACGAAATAGTTGTCTCGAAAGGGATGTTGGCTGGGTGATTGATCAATATATATGGCAACTTCTTTTAGGAAAGCCAAACAAGTGGCTGGGGACTCGATATTTACAGTTAGGTGCAGCAATGTTGCTAGCATCTTTTTTTCTTGCACCTATAAACTAATGATGCCACTACTAGGAAAACAGTTTTTAACGACGACAAATGTGGTCGTGAAAGATTGAATTGTGGTTGTTAAAGGTCATTAACGACCACAATCTGCTGGTCGTTGTAGGCTCCCTCGTTAAAAGTATAACGACCACATACCTTTTGTGGTCGTTATTCTTCTAACGACGGAATGGTGTGTGGTCGTCAATCCCAAGGTAATAACGACCATAATTGTAGTATTAACAACCACTTTTGTCATCGTTAATAATGCTATTACCAACCACGCTCTCTTCACAATTTGATATTCTTCAGAACAACCTACATATAGTATAACTTTTTGTTCAACAATCACTTTATGTAGCATCCAACATTTGAATATTAACATCCACATTAATATAGAAACAAAAGAACCTGAATTGAAAAGATCGTAGCCACTTTTATTAATAGACATCAATATTCCGACATACAATTCTGGAATTAAAATATCATTTAAGAAATGGAGTCAAAATCATTCCTTATATAACCAATGTACTTGATAATATCTATCTGGAAAATGAGACAACTAGAAAAGAAAATATTATTAATCTTCACTTGAGGAACACCACCATTGTTTGAATGGATATCATTCTTCATCAGCTATCCCTCCTGTTGCTTCTATATATTATGGTGGACCATCAGTCCTACAAAATGTTGAGTAGTTTATGAAAGTCAGTCTTCTAAATAAATTGACACAAAGTATAATAGTATAATGAATGTATGAACTTCATCATATCATTTCCCATGTCACCGTCATTGCTGGCATCAACTTCATCATTCATAGTTGCAATATGTTATGAGTGACTAGAAGACAATAAAGCGTAGAAACAATTATTGGTAAAATACATGATTCTTAGAAACGCACTTTTGGAATCATCTGCATCCCATTTTGTACTAAACAAGATTGGTGTATTTGTTGGCGCATCATTTCCATCTATGAAAAAAGCAACCACATTATGTCATCCCGTAGAAGATACTTGAATAATATTTTTATGTTTGTGTAGTACCTTTTGTAGCTAACTTGTACTTCTTCCCGGGTTCCTCATATTGCTTATGAGGCCTGTGAGTAACCCTTTTCCTGCTGAAATCTGCTAATTTACTTGATTGCTCTGGCAAGGTCCACCTAGCAATACCTTGTATCAGTCCAGACTTGTTCAACTGTGAGTAGAAAGCATCTTTCCGGAGCTAATGCTGTCAAGTTTCCATACCTATGATGACTCATCGTGATAACCTATACAGATATAGTTAGAAGTGTGCACAAAGGCTATACAAAGTACAATTAAATTAACTAAGTGAATGTTGATGTACTGAAAATGAATAACTGAATGCTAAATCAAATAAAGTACGTACAGAAGTACTTGTGTCACTGTTTATTGATAAGGTAAAAACTAAAACATGAAGCAAATCGATTACTACAGATTAAGACTTGCATTAACTAGTGGCATCATGTTGTTAGTACGATGAGTCAGTCCTTCATGTGAATTACAACAACCAAAAATTGTTGGCACCTATGTATATATGGCCAAAAAAAGGGTGCGGCACTGTTAATGTATTCCTTCTAATGAGCCACTTG
This sequence comes from Triticum aestivum, assembly GCF_018294505.1. NCBI lineage: Eukaryota > Viridiplantae > Streptophyta > Magnoliopsida > Poales > Poaceae > Triticum > Triticum aestivum. Next base: position 558,121,704 of record NC_057797.1, on the reverse strand, counting down.
ATCAGGTGCTGTTAGCTCATACCCTCGTAGAGCTCAGGTTATATGCTTCCCGTAATCTTGCATGTGACCCTGTTGCATGGAGAACCAAATTAATGTATTAAGGAAACAGAACAAGTATGCTTCCCGTAATCAGCTCAGGTTGTTCTGAATATTTTATTGCCACAATTTAGCAATATGACATCTCACAGTTAACTTCTATTTATCGCTGTACATGATGAATCATTCAAATTGACAAAGCAGATAGCATTAGTAGTCATCAAAATGCAAGCATCTACAGTTTTTCAGACTGACTAAACACACAACAACACTGCAGCTTGCTGCTGCAACCTTTTGATATATTCCTTGATAGTCTCCCTAACATAGTAATAATTAAATTCATTAGCAGATGGACTTATGAAGTTTCAGATTACGCGGCTGCACTCAAGGTATTATCTTCTTAATAATCTCCTGTGACGACTGTACGCTTACCTCTGAAAAAAAAAATAGACTCGCTAATGTCTCAGATCTCAAGCTAACCTCACTTGCGCCACCATCGATTTGCCGCCCTCCCATGTGCGCCCGTCGATTCATGGTCTCGCCCGCGCCTCCATGGCCCCTCACCATCGGTGTCTCTGGTTCTTTGAAAGGAAGATGCAGGTTGGCGGCTTAGAGGTAAGTAGAAATCTGCTAATTTTACTGGCCAGCGACGAAGGGGATGGACACAAGAGCACCAAGATGTCGAACCTGGTCGATTCCATTGCACTAAGCTGGATGGATCTAATTTCTTTGGTCCGTTGCGGCTGTTGGCCTGTTGCGGCTGCCTCGTCGACCCGAGCCGCAAGTGCAGGCTTGAAGGCGCCTTCCACGCCGCCAATACGGCGATGAATGCCATGTATCCTCGGCCACAAGACAGGCAACTTCCAGATGTGAGGTCGATGAAGAGGAAAATCAAAATAAACAAAAAATTTGGGACAAACCTTCTATGAACTTAGGGAGAGGTTCTTGTATGTTGCTACGATGTTCCTCTGCTAGGCTGCCTCCAAGGCGAGATCAGGGTCACACTCCATGCCTACGATCTATGGGATGGGGTTGCGCCGCCTTGGTTCTCATGGACACGAGTCCTGGATAAGGAATAAACCTAACTTGTAGATTGACATATATCCTTCTTTCCCGAGATAAAAGATATAATCGTTAATTACTCCAAAAATAAGGTTACTAATCAACAACGACCACTAGGATACGTTAAAAATAACAACGGGCATATCGCTGGTCGTCGTGAAGGTTGAGCAGGCCAAAGTTGGACGTGTGGCTGGCCCATTGTACTGCTAACGACCAAGCATTATCTTTTGATGGTCGTTGATGGCCTAATTTTTAGTAGTGTGCTTTATCTGGTGTTATTTCATGTGGCACTACATTCTGGCTTTGTTAATAATCATTTCTGCTGATGTGCATAGTTTAGTTTTTTACTTCCAGTTTAAGTTAAATACAAGTAAAACGTCAGTTTCACATTGGCTAAATCACTCAATGGTGTTTATGCTGCAGCAGCAGCAGATGAATAGAGCCGACAAGGAAGGGAGATATGCCCGCGCGGTTGGTGGAATTAATAGGGAAAATAATTCCTAATGTGCCTGGTTGAATCAAGATGCGATTCCCTGTTTTTTGTGTACCATGCAGTAGTTGATGCAGACTATTTGTGTGTCCGAATAGCAACATGAATTTGGTGTTTGTAGATCCTGAATTGTAGTGTAGGAAAAATTATGTGGCTTATTTTGGTAGCATTTTTTATGGACTAATTTTGTGTTGGTGGGGTTGATAGTGAGCATACTACAGCCTGAATGACAATTAGATAGTCCTACAATTTCTAATGGGTTGGGGTGGGAGGGTTTGATCACTGATTTCTTTATTTTTGGTGTTCGAACAAGGACAAAGGAAGGAGCTGTTGTCTGATAGGCAGAACTAAGCAATGATACTGAATCTAGGAATAGGACACACGAGCTTGCAAGGGTTGTGTTTGACTGGGTGGAGCAAGCTCCTAGCTGACATACCCGAGTAAATGATGTTTATGCTTCCATGTTTTTATGTAATAAGACTTTATATGTTTCATCTCCCTACAGTTCTAATATGGGCCTCCTGCAACTCGATGCAAGCCGCTGACAGTAGTTAGAGGTTTAGTTTTGAGGAGTTTTGAGAATATTATTGTTTGTTGTATAATATTAGTTATCATCATGGCACATCTTCTTTATTTTTTTATCCAACTACTACATACCTGCTATATAGTATTTCTGCTCTCAAGGTGTGCAATTTATTAACACCGCAGAGACCATGCAACTTCGACCAAGTAAGAGCATTTCCATCTGTACTTACAAGGTGACTAGCACCTCCTTCTCTCTTCCGCTCCCTCCCTCCCTCTCGGCATGCTGCACCTCCATCTTATTGGAAGTGAGCTTTGATGCATTGAGAAAACAAATAATTCTATACCTTCATCTGCATTATGACTGAAGACAGTTTGTGATTATGTACATCCTTCAGTTGCCTGTTGTAACCCGAGAAATTGGGAAGCACTCAGTTGTAACAGTCAATCATGTATGTATGTTTATACATGATAGGTGTTTGGACATGAGTCAATTGGTCATAGCAGCACTTAGCGCTACGCGAGATGTGGCTATTGTCATCATAGTGTATTTATTGCCGCTATTTACATAAGAACTACATTTACGCATGATTACATCATACTGTAACTCCATTCCTTAAATCCATGATCTGTTCTCTGCTCCATTGAATACAAGATTTGGAATCAAATAAAGTTTACTCTTATGATGTATATATAAAATTTCCTGTGCAGATAATTTAGGAACCATGTTGCACGTGTAATGTTAAATTCTTCTATCAATTTCTCTTCAACGGAAAGACGGACGTGATGCACAATCTCATGGATTGCTGGCATACTAATGTATTACTTCATGATGGTACGCCTTCTTTTTGCTGTATTTTCTACAATAATCTTGCTCTTTGAGATTTTATCCGGTAGGGAAATAGATTGAGATCCTCTGGTCTTGCCTGGAGATGTTCTATTATCCATAGTAATTAAGTTTCCAGACCGTGTAGATTGGTATGAATATGAGCCATCAGGGACCTTCTAGGTTTTTCCGTATGTTCGGTTATGCATTCAGCCGTTGTGCATATTAATTAACAAAAAAATTATGGAGTACTACACACTTGAAAGTATGCATATATAATTTGACTTTATGAAACAAACCATTCATCGGCTAACTGAGTCAGATGATGATTTACGACAATCGACCTAGCACAAAAGAAATAGTAATTTCACTATTTTTTAAATTGCACTCAGCTGAACTTTGGTGTAAGTTCTTTCTTATTAGGGTATTTTAAATTTTAAGTGACAGTCCAAAAAAAAATATCGTTGGTTTCTTCAGATGGCTATTGGACACTCTCCTTAATCAATGGAAACAACACATGATTGCCTTCATATAAAAAAACACAATCTGAACACGTACAAGGCGATGTATAGCATGAATAGAAAAAATAAATACTGCGCGAAGGTGAGTGCAAGTGTATGATTTTCTAGAATTATTTTCTTGGCAGAAGTTACTATATTCTCAATATACATCATAAATAATTATAGAATTCAAAAAAGGCCCGAAAATTTTGAAAAAATATAATTTTGAAATAAAATGTTTAATAAATCAAAAAATGTTTGTTGAGTCAAAAAATGTTCGCGATTTTGTAAGAAAATTGTATGCTTATTCAAAAAATGTTCCAAATTTTGAAAACCAATGTTCATGATTTTTTTAAAAGGTTCGTGTATTAAAAAATTGTAATGAAATTGAACAGAATTTAGCCAATTCAAAAAATGTATATATAGGTAAAATAACTGGGACACCTAGGTGCCTGGGCACCTAGGGCATCAGCCGTTCGATCAACTCGTCATCCTATCAATGCATATCGGGTTTAGAATTGTCAGTACCCGTTAAAAACATTATTCAGTCACGATTCTCACCTTCCAAGTATATTGCATGCGCATGAATTAGGACCTTCCATAATATTTCTATTACTCTGTTGCTATATAATTTGATTGTTTCCAAAAATACAGATGCGCTCGAAATTGACTGTTTACCAAAAATATGGGCCATGCACTTGCCATAATTTAGCCGAGGTATTAAAGTTGGACGAAATCAAATCACCAGCTCGCATTTTACATATTTATACGTGATTCCCTCTTCCTCATTCATCTTCTACATGATCATACCCCTATGATTTCTCCTCTACGACGTTTGATTTCTCCACGAGCATACCCAGGTAATCACCAACTATGATTCACTCTTCCTAACACATCTTCTACATGAGCATATCCCTATGATTTCTCCAAGTGTAGGTATCCATGTCCAGGTTACAAAAGTGTGCTACCGCAAGAAGAAAGAAAATCACCTGGGTTGGTCGTGGCAAGATGGCTGCCCACGCAGACCAGGATGATGACATTTCATGGAGCCACCAATATATTCTATATTTTTTCTCACATTCCTAGGACTACCAGACTACTTCAATATATATATCGCGTTATCGTCTCTCATTTTTACCATTGTGTTCAAGGCTTCCTTTTGTTCATCAATTTGGATACTTTATGCATGTCTTTTGATCCTGAGTTGATTTCTTGTGGTTATTTTCAGATAGATCGACACGAAGAATGTTCTACAACACATTAAGGCACCACACTTATTAAGAGATGTTGTGGTTGATGGCGAAGCCTTTCTGTGACAATGCCAAGGACTGAAACAACATGCAAGAGAAGGACATGGAGATACATGTGATTTTACAAATTCTGTTTCTCTTTGTGTATCTCGTATGTGTACTTAAAAATACAGTAGCAAATACTTCTTATTTCATGTAAACTGGAATGTAATATAATATGGTTGTGTATATGCATGGCCAAATTACAAAGATACTTGAGAATCAAACAATATGTTCTCTTTTTTGTTGAAACTCTAATTCTTGGTAGAAGCCCAGTGATACACGCATGTAGATGCATATTAGGACATATGGTACTGTGAGTATGTACACACTGAACCCACATTTATCAGCCTAATGATGTCACGATACCTTGCACTTTCATAGGTATAGAATACCCGGCCACAATTCTGCGCCATTGTTATAGATGCATAGAAATCAAACACCCACATTTCAATACCATAGCTGAGGTATTCTTTCTGACGGGTAAAATTCTATAGTTGCAGAGATGAGGTATTTTGAGTATATACCCACTGAACTAAAAATCGTCATCACTGTATTGCGAGTATATAGTCCATCTATACATGATTACCCGAGATATGGTATACCTAGTCAGTAAATGATTTCTAGGTATGCATTTATACCCACAAAGCCATGATATTTGCAGAAACCCAAGACCTACATGTAGTTTTGTAGTTTTGTCACCCAACATGAAATGTTACGCTCACTACATTTCTAGATATTTCTAAGTATGTATATAGTATGTGAAATCACAAATAAGTAAATAAAAAAGGTTTGTATATATATGTGAGTTATTTGCGGGTATATGAACTTTGAAATTTAGGAGTTACTAAATGACATTTGTAGTTTTATTTGGTACGTGAAATTTATGAATTAGTCAAATTCACAAAATTGTTACCATTTGTTTAAATTGGACAACAATGGCAAAAGAAAAAGTCTTCATGTAACTAAGCACATCCACGTCTACAAATTAAGGTACACTAATTTTAGATTGTTCTAAAAACAAACATTGCCATGTAAGGCTCTCTTTATTTGCTTTGCCTATGTAAAAAATTGCCTTGCATGACTTTATAATTGATCTTATGTATCAGTTACCCATAACTAAGAATTGATGGACATCTAGTTAATACAAAAAATAACACCCACATAAACTAATGGACACGCCAACTTGTGACAAGCTACAACTTTTTGTAAAAAATGGTACAATTGTAACCGAGTAACCTAAGTAACACACTCTGGAAAAAAAGACTGTTCGAACTAATACAAACCGCAAACACCCGACTGAGTGTGTGCGTGCGTGCGTGAGCATACAATTATCATGAATTAGATCTTGAGAGAAAACAAAAAAAACCTTGGAAGCGTACTTTAAATCACGTTCACAACTAAATCATGACCAATAAAGTTGACCAATTGTACACTTTTTTTTTGCATAACCCCATCGGCAAGATTGTACTGAGTATATTGTTTCCATAATATACCTAACGCTAAAATCACTCCCCAGTTTACTACTAATTCTTTTTTAGGGTGATGTCAAAAGAAATTGAGGGACCGTTTTAGTACTATTTTAATCACGAACGCACAATTGATGACACATATAAATTTGGCTGCTTTAATTCTTTCCATACAAGGAACACCATGACTAAACAATTGGAAGGTAATAAAGTGACGTACACGGGAATGATTCTTCCCCATATGGAGGTATGCATGCGTTCATTTTTGGATTATCCTTGATTGGCGTACGAAGGTATGAAGCTGCAACAAAATTAAGGAAAGTTTTTCATATCGATGGAGGTATCGTTGCCAAATATAACCCTATTTGTTAACGGGTTAAACCCAGTAATTGGCCAGCCATCTCAGTAATAAAAACATGATATGATCGGACGGCATCTAGGCAAGGTGCTTGGGCACCTAGGTGTCCCAAATTGCCGTCCTATATATATATATATATATATATATATATATATATATATATATATATATATATATATATATATATATATATATATATTTCTCCCGTTGCAACGCACGGGCCCTTTTGCTAGTTCACTTCTAACGTGATCTACCGCCGACGGCCTTTGACCAACTGCTGCTGTGAGCCGCCAAGCGCCCGGCCTCACTTGCGAGCTGCCGCTCCCGCTGTCGTAATCTTGCGCAGTGGCCGAACCGCCGTCTCGGTCGTGGTCAGAACCAAGCCGGCCTTCCCGCGCCAATGATGAGCCGCCGCTGTCCAAGGGCCCCGTCTGCGCCTGTGAGCCGCTGTCCATCTCAACTACGGTTGTGAACCGCCATCACCTTCGCGGCCTCGCCATTAATCCGTCGACCGCTGAGTTGCTTCTACCGTGGCCTTGAGCCGCCCGGACTCCTGCTCCGAGCCTCTGTCTACCGCTTGCGACCGCCGCGCACCTCCGTTCGGTCGGCCTCGGACTCACCCTGCGTCGCGCCTGCATCCGAGTCGCAGTGGCCTCGAGATGCTGCTCTTGACTCCGCCTCTGTCGTGCTTTACTACCACGCCGAGTCGTCGCCATACCTCGAGCCGTCGCGGAATCCGTTTCTGACCAACCGCACATCACCAGCTGTGGGCTGCCTCGTTTCCAAGCCGCCGGTAAGCCGCCCAGTTGTACTCTGCTGCTCGATCTCTCTTCGGGGTGCCTCGGCCTGCCCCGTCGCGCCTCCGGCTCGCCGGCCTCGCTTCGGGTCACCGGTCGCCGTCGTCGTTTCTAAGCGCCTCGCCTTGAGCCGCCCTGTGGCTACTGCCGCCGTGCTTTGAGCCGGCCGGGCAACCCGCCCTCGTGCTGCCTCTGCTTCAAATTGCCAATGTCACTAATTAAGCCGCCGTCGCGGCCCTTGTTTCCATTGTCAAACCACCCGCGCGCCTGGACCAGGTCGCTGCTCGCGGCTACCTCCTGCGTTGCACCACACAATAACCACCCGCATCGAGCCGCCCTGGCCCCGTCTTTGCTTTCTTCACCGGCCGCCTGCCGTGCTGTTTATTGCCTTTGCGGGTGCTGGGTGCCTGATGGAAGCAAAGGAACATGCACGGGATACCTGTAGGGAGCTGGACTAAGAGTCAAAGGCTATCCTTTGGTGTACATGCACGCCATCAAGATGGACTTCGATGCAGCATGTTTGCAGCCAGAGTGTTACTTTAAGTACAAAGGCTAAATCAGGGTCCAAGACTAAATTATTCATATGAGGGACAAAGCAACAAGAAAGAGCTCGTAAAAAACAGCCATGAAGTGTGTGGACCTACTGATCCGGAAGGGCAAGAGTCGTCGGGAACATGTTGAGTCACCTCTGCCGCGTTGAACCGCCAGGAGTCACCGGTTTGCCTGAACCGCCAGGACTATAATGAGCCGCCGGTTTAACTAAGCCGCCTCTGCCGCGATGAACGGACCATCAGTCGTCTGAACAAATCAGGTGATATTCATCTGAGTTTATTTTATTAACACATATTGTTTCCATCAGAGAACAATTACTTTGGTCTGTATATTTTTATGTGTAAAACAATGATTCATTATAAAGGTGGTGCCATGCTGTGTCTATGAAGTGTGCTTTAGCCTCATCATGCACTGGCATCCGCGCCCGCATTCTGTTGAATGGGTGTGAGCAAGCCGCCGCCCGTGCAGCTCGGTCTACATCAACTCGCCGAGACCGCTCCCATGATTGACTCGTCCGACCGTGTGGCTTACCGCTACTGCGATTGATTCACCCGTTCGCACCGGCTTACAACTCCACGGCCGGCTCATCTACCTGCTCCCGTGGCCGGCTCGAACGTGATTGATTTCAGCTTCACCAAGGTGATCATCAACTCCGCGGTGGATAATTACTGGCTTGACGTATCGGGTGAAATTCATCTAGTATACTTTTATATTACATATTTCTTTCTTTAAAAGAGCAATTACTCTGGCTTGCAAGTTCTCACATGCAGGACTCAAACTGGTCTATATCACGGTCAACTATGGAGAATCTCAAGTCAACTCATTGAGTCATCGTAAAGACTCGAGGGCTACATGGACATAGCTCAATAAATGTTGCCAGTTTAAAGGCCGTCTGGAAAAAATTCTGGTTCAAGAAGAATTTATCTCTCGCAAAGCTCGAGTTCTCAGGAGAAGTTAAAGGGACCAAAGAGAGTCTGTTGCAAGGCACAACTCAAACATAGGTACCCTGCTTCAAAAGACCATTGGGGGTTGATTGTATTTGAATCTAGCTAACCCCTTTTGGGTCCGACTTTGATCGTATTCAAATCAGAGTCATTAAAAAAGTCTCAAGGTCATTTGCGGGCTTCCTGTTCAAACATAGGTCGTATTCGAACCAAAGAGAACATAGTTGTCGGTACCCTCTTGATCGGCGCAATGCCAAACCCACTAGGGGGATTAATGATCGTATTTGAATCATAGCTTAACCCCTTTTTGGGTTCGACTTTGATCGTATTCGAATTAGAGTCGTTAAAAAACTCTCAAGGTCATTTGGGGGCTTCCTGTTCAAACATAGGTCGTATTCGAACCAAAGAGAACATAGCTGTCGGTACCCTCTTGATCGGCACAATGCCAAAACCACTAGGGGGCTTCATGATCGTATTCGAATCCTAGCTTAACCCCTTTTGGTTCGGTTTACTGATCGTATTCGAATCAGAAGCCTCATTTTTTTCTCTGTTTGGCTTAAGTTTTTTGAAAACAATCTTTGGTTTTGTCTTGAGACCTTTTTGTTCATATCTGAAGCATATGTGTGGTTTCGATTAACCCGGCTTCACTTTGGATGATAAGTCGCCATATATGACAATCATAAACATTTGGAAGTTTTGGCTTCTAAAGATTGGGTTATCACCCTTACTGCACAGGTATCCTAAACCGGCAGTACGATTCAATATCACAGGAACCAGTTTTCCAAACCGGATTATATTATTCAAATCTTTAATAGCCAACATGGCTGGATTTTTATTATGGTTATCAATAGCCAATATTATGATGGAGGTCTTCAAAGTCGCTTCGGCGCAATGGTTATTATTTTATTAATGGACATGATTTATTTTACAATGGAGGGAATAGTCCCGAGTCGCTGTAGGCTTACGACCCGGCACTTGGGGGCTACATTATTCAAATTGAGATTACATCAAATATGCAAGTCCCATGTCACTGCCAGCATGCACCATGGCACTTGGGGGCTAATGTAAAGTCATTTTTTGATCAACTTATTGAAGACCCGACTCATCCCATTGTAATGAGCCGGCCCTTGGGGGCTACCAATTGCTCCTGTCAACAATTCAAGGTACACAAAGTATTATTCTATTATATTGAAGGGTCCACTGCTCAGTTGGTAAAGCATAAAGCTCTTAACCTTGTGGACGTGGGTTCAAGCCCCATGATGGGGGTTACATCATATGATGTTCTTTTCAAAGAAGTATATATAAAGTCCCAGCTCAATATTATCTTACTGAGCCGGCCCTTGGGGGCTACACGTTGCTGCTCAAGTCTACATGATCTTATCTATAAAGTCCCTGCTCATTATTACATAATGACCCGGCCCTTGGAGGCTACACTGGTTGAAGTTTTTATGAGCATAAGGCAATTACAAGTCCCAGGTTGCTGCAAGCATGACAACCCGGCACTTGGGGGCTACATATATGGAGCATTCAGTCTTTACTAGTGACTGAGATGAACAACATGGATTTCTTCAAAGTGGCAGTATTTATATTGACGCAAGTCTTAAGTCATCACTTTGCTCTGCTCAAGACTTTGGGGTGATGACCCACAAGTATAGGGGATCTATCATAGTCCTTTCGATAAGTAACAGTGTCGAACCCAACGAGGAGCAGAAGGAAATGATAAGCGGTTTCCAGCAAGGTATTCTCTACAAGTACTGAAATAAGTGGTAACAGATAGTTTTGTGATAGGATAATTTGTAACGAGCAACAAGTAACAAAAGTCAATAAAGTGCAACAAGGTGGCCCAATCCTTTTTGTAGCAAAGGACAAGCCTGGACAAACTCTTATATAGAAAAAAGCGCTCCCGAGGACACATGGGAATATCGTCAAGCTAGTTTTTATCATGTTCATATGATTCGCGTTCGGTACTTTGATAATCTGATATGTGGGTGGACCAGTGCTTGGGTACTGTACTTACTTGGACAAGCATCCCACTTATGATTAACCTCTATTGCAAGCATCTGCAACTACAACAGAAGTATTAAGGTGAACCTAACCATAGCATGAAACATATGGACCCAAATCTGCCCCTTACGAAGCAACGCATAAACTAAGGTTTAGGCTTCTGTCACTCTAGCAACCCATCATCTACTTATTACTTCCCAATGCCTTCCTCTAGGCCCAAATAATGGTGAAGTGTTATGTAGTCGCCATTCACATAACACCACTAGAGTAGAGACAACATACATCTCATCAAAATATCAAACGAATACCAAATTCACATGACTACTAATAGCAAGACTTCTCTCATGTCCTCAGGAACAACGTAACTACTCACAAAGCATATTCATGTTCATGATCAGAGGGGTATTAATATGCATAAAGGATCTGAACATATGATCTTCCACCAAATAAACCAACTAGCATCAACTACAAGGAGTAATTAACACTACTAGCAACCTACTAGTACCAATCTTGGACTTGGAGACAAGAATTAGATACAAGAGATGAACTAGGGTTTTGAGAGGAGATGGTGCTGGTGAAGATGTTGATGGAGATTGCCCTCTCCTGATGAGAGGAGCATTGGTGATGACGATGGCGATGATTTCCCCCTCCCGGAGGGAAGTTTCCCTGGTAGAATAGCTCCGCCAGAGCCCTAGATTGGTTCCGCCAAGGTTCCGCCTCGTGGTGGTGGAGTTTCGTCTGGCTTATCATTTTTCCCTCATCGAAAGACTTCATATAGCAGAAGATGGCCATCAGAGGGCCACCAGGGGGCCCACGAGGTAGGGGGGCGCCCAGGGGGGTAGGGCGCGCCCCCACCCTCGTGGCCAGGGTGTGGCCCCCCTGGTGAACTTCTCGCACTCGGTATTCCTTATATATTCTGAAAACATCTTCCGTGAAGTTTCAGGACTTTTGGAGCTGTGCAGAATAGGTCTCTAATATTTGCTCCTTTTCTAGCCCAGAATTCCAGCTGCCGGCATTCTCCCTTTTTATGGAAACCTTGTAAAATAAGAGAGAAAAGGCATAAGTATTTTGACATAATGTGTAATAACAGCCCATAATGCAATAGATATCGATATAAAAGCATGACGCAAAATGGACGTATCAACTCCCCCAAGCTTAGACCTCGCTTGTCCTCAAGCGAAAGCCGAAATCAAAAAATATGTCCACATGTTTAGAGATAGAGGTGTCGATAAAAAAATACGGACATGAGGGCATCATGATCATTCTTAGAACAACAACTTATATAATTCTTGTCATATGATCTCTTATGCTAGAGTAACAATTCAATCACAATTTCAAGTATGAATCATAAACTTCATTGAAAACTAACAAACTATAATCTCAGTCATTGAGGCAATTGCAATTTATCATAACATAGGAAAGAGTCAATATATAAGAGCTTTTCAGCAAGTCTACATACTCAACTATCATATAGTCTTTCACAATTGCTGACACTCACGCACTACTTATGGGTATGGAGTTTTAATCGGACACAGAGAAAGATAGGGGCTTATAGTTTTTCCTCCCAACGTTTTACCTCAAGTGTAATGTCAACAATAATAGTTCATGAAAACTCACATCCAATTAGCCATATATACCAGGATCTTTCCAACATACTGTGCTTGCCAAAGGATAAAATGTAAAAAAGGAAGGGTGAAGATCACCATGACTCTTATGCAAGGTAGGAGATAAAAGTAAAAGATAGGCCCTTCGCAGAGGGAAGCAGAGGTTGTCATGCGCTTTTATGGTTGGATGCACAAAATCTTAATGCGAAAGAATGTCACTTTATATTGCCACTTGTGATATGGACCTTTATTATGCAGTCTGTCGCTTTTATTTCTTCCATATCACACGATCGTATAAAGCTTATTTTCTCACACACACTAATAAGTCATACATATTTAGAGAGCAATTTTTATTGCTTTGCACCGATGATAACTTACTTGGAGGATCTTACTCAATGCATAGGTAGGTATGGTGGACTCTCATGGCAAAACTGGTTTAAGGGTATTTGGAAGCACAAGTAGTATCTCTACTTGGTGCGATGAATTTGGCTAGCATGAGAGGGAAAGGCAAGCTCAACCATGTTGGATGATCCATGACAATATAATTTATCTCAGATGTAAGAAAACATAACCCATTACATTGTCTTCCTTGTCCAACGTCAACTCTTTAACATGTCATATTTTAATGAGTGCTCACAATCATAAAAGATGTCCAAGTTAGTATATTTATATGTGAAGACCTCTCTTTCTTTATTACTTCCTATTAATTGCAACGATGACCAAAACTATGTTTGTCAACTCTAAACAACTTTTATTCATCATACTTTTTCTATGTGAGCTCATTACTCTCCATAAGATCCATATGATCTCTTTGTTTCCTTTTTTATTTATTTCTCTTTTCTTTTATTCACTTAAGATCATGGCAAAATAATCAAGCCCTTGACTCAACACTAATATTTATTATATATAGCTCACGGACTCGATTACATAGAAGGATCATAAAGCAAAACTCACAACTAGATCATACTAAAAAGCTTTTATTCTACTAGATCAAGATATTACCAAAAGGATCGAACGAAGAAAAATGGTAAAGATAAAAGTGATGGTGATACGATACCGGGGCACTCCCCCAAGCTTGGTTGTTGCCAAAGGCAGTGCCCATACCCATGTGATTATGTCTCCTTTGTTGGTGAAGAAGGTGATGGTTTTGTTGATGGCGTAGGTTTGTCATCCTTCTTCCAAGGCATAGTCTCACCATCATAGAAGGATGATCGAGTCTCCTGAAACCTCAAATCTGCAGCCAAACTCATCCTCTTGAATCTATATTCATACTCACAGTTTTGATTTTGCAGGTCATAGATCTGGGCTTGGAGGTGCTCATTTTTCTCATGAAGCTTGAAGATGGCCTCCCCGATGTCCTTGACGTCCAGCTTGTGGTTGTTGGTGAACTCCGTGATCATAATGTGATTGGAATCGAGTCCACGCTCCACCATATCCTAACACTTGAAAACTTCTTGCTCCAATGCCTCGATCCTTGCCTCCGTGCTTCCGGTCTTCCTTGGTCCCTCAACATCGCGGATGCGCAACAACCCCTCACGCATCTCAATGGTTTGAGGGTGTTGCAGCACCTCCGCGAGGTAGGGGTTGATGACCTTCTCGAAGAACTAGTCCTTGGGGGCACTTGAAGACGACATGATGACCTGGATCTGTCAGAAAAACAGCTCGAAACAAAGACAGGAGATTTTTGCGTGATACGGGAGTCAAACCCTCCCGGAGATTATATAATGAATTTTTACCGATCAAAATACGTGTCGTGTAAGAAAACGGAGTCCGGAAAGTGCACGAGGTGCCCACGAGGTAGGGGGCGCGCCCAGGGGGTAGGGCACGCCCTCCACCCTCGTGGAGGCCTCGTGTCCTTCCCGGACTGCTACCTATTTTTCTATTTTTCTAAATATTCCAAAACGGAATATTGCCTTAGAAACTATTTTGGAGTCGGTTTACTTACCATACCACATACTTATTCATTTTCGGAGTCTGAAACGTTCCGGAAAGTGTCTCTTATGTATTCCTCCGGGGTTACGGTTTCAATAACATTGGTTTCAACATTTATGGGATTACCTGAGATATAATGTTTGATTCTTTAACCGTTCACCACCTTCGGATTTGTGCCTTCGAAGTTGTTGATTTTTACGGCACCGGAATGATAGACCTCCTCGATAATGTAAGCACCTTCCCATTTAGAGAGAAGTTTTCTTGCAAAAAATCTTAAACGAGAGTTGTATAGCAATACATAATCACCTACATTAAACTCACGCTTTTGTATCCTTTTATCATGCCATCTTTTAACCTTTTCTTTAAACAGCTTGGCATTTTCGTAGGCTTGGGTTCTCCATTCATCGAGTGAGCTAATATCAAATAACCTCTTCTCACCGGCAAGTTTAAAATCATAATTGAGCTCTTTAATAGCCCAATATGCCTTGTGTTCTAGTTCGAGAGGTAAGTGGCATGCTTTTCCATAAACCATTTTATACGGAGACATACCCATAGGATTTTTATATGCAGTTCTATAGGCCCATAATGCATCATCAAGTTTCTTGGACCAATTCTTTCTAGATCTATTAACGGTCTTTTGCAAAATTAATTTGAGTTCTCTATTACTCAATTCTACTTGACCACTAGACTGAGGGTGATAAGGAGATGCAATTCTATGATTAACATCATACTTAGCAAGCATTTTACGGAAAGCACCATGAATAAAATGTGAACCACCATCAGTCATTAAATATCTAGGGACTCCAAATCTTGGAAAATAACTTCTTTAAGAATTTTAATAGAAGTGTTATGATCAGCACTACTAGTTGGAATAGCTTCTACCCACTTAGTAACGTAATCAACAGCAACTAAAATATGTGTATATCCATTAGAGGCAGGAAAAGGTCCCATATAGTCAAAGCCCCAAACATCAAATGGTTCAATAACGAGTGAATAGTTCATAGGAATTTCTTAACGTCTACTAATATTACCAATTCTTTGACATTCATCACAAGATAAGACAAACTTACAGGCATCTTTGAAGAGAGTAGGCCAATAAAAACCAGATTGCAATACCTTATGTGCAGTTCTATCTCCAGCATGGTGTCCTCCATAAGCTTCGGAGTGACACTTGCGTAGGATATGTTCCTGTTCATCCTCAGGTACACAACGTCTAATAACACCATCTACTCCTTCTTCATAAAGGTGTGGGTCATCCCAAAAGTAATGCCTCAAATCATAGAAGAACTTTTTATTTTGTTGGTATGTGAAACTAGGTGGTATGAATTTGGCAACAATGTAGTTAGCATAATCAGCATACCATGGAGCAGTATGAGAAGCATTTATGACATTTAATTGCTCATCAGGAAAGCTATCACCAATAGGTAGTGGGTCATCAAGCACATTTTCTAACCTAGACAAGTTGTCTGCAACGGGGTTCTCAGCTCCCTTTCTATCAACAATATGTAAATCAAATTCTTGTAGCAAGAGAACACATCTAATAAGTCTAGGTTTAGCATCTTTCTTTTCCATGAGATATTTAATAGCAGCATGATCAGTGTGAATAGTTACTTTAGAATCAACAATATAAGGTATGAACTTATCACAAGCAAATACAACTGCTAAGAATTCTTTTTCAGTAGTAGCATAATTTCTTTGAGCATTGTCTAAGGTTTTACTAGCATATTGAATAACGTTTAATTTCTTATCAACTCTTTGCCCTAGAATAGCACCTACAGCATAATCACTAGCATCACACATAATTTCAAAGGGTAAATTCCAATCAGGTGGCTGAACAATAGGTGCAGAGATCAATGCTTTCTTAAGTATTTAAAATGCTTCTACACAATCATCATCAAAGACAAATGGTATATCTTTTTGTAATAAATTAGTCAGAGGCCGAGAAATTTTTGAGAAGTCCTTAATGAACCTCCTATAAAATCTGGCGTGACCAAGGAAACTTCTTATGCCTTTGATGTCCTTGGGGCATGGCATCTTTTCAATAGCATCAACCTTGGCTTTATCAACTTCAATACCTCTTTCAGAAACTTTATGCCCCAAGACAATACCCTCATTAACCATAAAGTGGCACTTTTCCCAATTCAAGACAAGATTAGTTTCTTCACATCTCTGCAAAACTCAATCAAGGTTGCTCAAGCAATCATCAAAAGAAGATCCATAGTTGGAGAAATCGCCCATGAAAACCTCACAAATCTTTTCACAAAAGTCAGAGAATATAGCCATCGTGCATCTTTGAAAGGTAGCAGGTGCACTACATAACCCAAAAGGCATACGTCTATAAGCAAAAGTACCAAAAGGGCAAGTAAAAGTAGTCTTTGATTGATCCTTGGCTGACACAGGTATTTGAGAGAAACCAGAATAACCACATCTATAAAGCAAAAATGTGTATGTTTGGATAATCTTTCTAGCATTTGATCGATAAAAGGTAAGGGGTAATGATCCTTTTTAATGGCCTTATTTAATTTGCGGAAATCAATTACCTTCCTATAACTTGTAATAATTCTTTGAGGAATCAATTCATCTTTATCATTAGGAGCGACAGTAATACCTCCCTTTTTAGGGACACAATGGACGGGACTTACCCACTGACTATCAGCAACGGGATAGATTATACCTGCCTCAAGGAGCTTTAGTATTTCCTTTCTTACCACTTCTTTCATTTTAGGATTCAGCCGTCGTTGATGATCACGAACTGGTTTAGCGTCTTCTTCCAAATTTATTTTATGTTGACATAGAGTGGGACTAATGCCCTTAAGATCATCAAGAGTATACCAAATAGTAGCATGGTGCTTCTTCAGAGTTTTCAATAATCTCTCTTCCTCATGCTCTGAAAGTTAGCACTAATAATAATAGGATATATCTTTTTCTCATCAAGATAAGCATATTTAAGAGTACCAGGCAACGGTTTAAGCTCAAACACGGGATCGCCCGTGGGTGGAGGAGGATCCCCTAGGATTTCAATAGGCAAATTGTGTTTCAGAATAGGTTCCTGATTAAAGAATACTTCATCTATTTCCCTTCTTTCATTCATAAACATACCATTTTCATGGTCTAGAAAATATTGTTCTAAAGGATCACTAGGAGGTACGGCAATAGAAGCAAGACCAATAATTTCATCCTTACTAGGTAATTCTTCTTCACGGTGTTGTCTACTAAATTTAGAGAAATTAAATTCATGAGACAGATCATCTAAACCGATAGTAACAAAATCCTTTTTGCAATCTATCTTAGCATTAACAGTGTTTAAGAAGGGTCTACCAAATATAATGGGACAAAAGCTATCTTGTGGGGAACCAAGAACAAGAAAATCAGTAGGATATTTAGTTTTCCCACACAAGACTTCAACATCTCTAACAATTCCCATTGGTGAAATAGTATCTCTATTGGCAAGTTTAATTGTGACATCAATAACTTCTATCTCAGCAGGTGCAATATCATGCATAATTTCTTTGTATAAGTTGTAAGGTATTGCACTAGCACTAGCACCCATATCACATAAGCCATGATAACAATGATCTCCTATTTTAACAGAAATAACAAGCATGCCTACCACAAGTCTGTTTTTATATTTGGCACAAGGTTTAGCAATTCTAGCATTCTCATCAAGGAAATGAATAACATGCCCATCAATATTATCAGCCAAGAGATCTTTAACAGTAGCAATATTAGGTTCAACTTTAACTTGCTCAGGAGGTGTGTAAGTTTTAATATTGTTTTTACGAACCACAGTTGAAGCTTTAGCATGATCCTTTATCCTAACAGGGAAAGGTGGTTTTTCAACATAAGAAGTAGGAACAATAGGATCATTATAAGTGATAATATTTTCTTCAACTTTAATAGGCGCAGCTACTTTTACTTCTATGGGAGGATGATATTTAAACCAATTCTCCTTGGGGAGATCAACATAAGTAGCAAAAGATTCACAGAAAGAAGCTACTATCTCAGAGTCAAGTCCATATTTAGTGCTAAATTTATGGAAAACATCGGTATCCATAAAAGATTTAACACAATCAAACTTAGGTGTCATACCAGACTTCTTACCTTTGTCGAGGTCCCAATCTTCAGAGTTGCGTTTAATTCTTTCCAATAAATCCCATTTGAATTCAATAGTCTTCGTCATAAAATAGCCAGCACAAGAAGTATCGAGCATGGTGCGATTGTTATCAGAAAGCCGAGCATATAATTTTGAATAATCATTTCTCTTGAGAGCTCATGATTGGGGCATGAATATAACATTGATTTAAGCCTCCCCCAAGCTTGAGCGATGCTTTCTCCTTTGCGAGGCCAAAATATATATATATATATATATATATATATATGTATATATAATTGCGATCACGATGAACAAGATGCATAGGATAAAACTTCTGATGAAATTCCAATTTCAATCGTTTGTACTTCCATGACCCCATATTATCACATAGCCTATACCATGTCAATGCATCTTCCTTCAAAGATAAAGGGAAGAGATTCTTCTTAACAACATCTCCGGGTACACCTGCAAGCTTAAATAATCCACAAACTTCATCAACATATATTAGGTGCTCATCAGGATGCATTGTTCCGTCTCCTGCAAAAGGATTAGCTAGCAGTTTTTCTAACATACCCGAAGGAACTTCAAAGCAGACATTTTCATTTTCATTTTCATTTTCAGTACGTTCAGTAGGTAGAGGAGCAACTCTTTGCTCTACCGGTCGGGGTGAAGATACCCTAAACAAGCCCCTCAGAGGATTACTTTCCATAGTAACAAGTGACAGTAAATTTCAGCACACTATATAAATTTTTCCTTACCAAATTCCACCTACCAAAGGCGCTTCACTCCCCGGCAACTGCGCCAGAAAAGAGTCTTGATGACCCACAATTATAGGGGATCTATCGTAGTCCTTTCGATAAGTAAGAGTGTCGAACCCAACGAGGAGCAGAAGGAAATGATAAGCGGTTTCCAGAAAGGTATTCTCTACAAGTACTGAAATAAGTGGTAACAGATAGTTTTGTGATAGGATAATTTGTAATGAGCAACAAGTAACAAAAGTAAATAAAGTGCAGCAAGGTGGCCCAATCCTTTTTGTAGCAAAGGACAAGCCTGGACAAACTCTTACATAGAGAAAAGCGCTCCCGAGGACACATGGGAATATCGTCAAGCTAGTTTTCATCACGTTCATATGATCCGCGTTCGGTACTTTGATAATCTGACATGTGGGTGGACCGATGCTTGGGTACTGTACTTACTTGGACAAGCATCCCACTTATGATTAACCTCTATTGCAAGCATCCGCAACTACAACAAAAGTATTAAGGTAAACCTAACCATAGCATGAAACATATGGATCCAAATAAGCCCCTTACGAAGCAACGCATAAACTAGGGTTTAAGCTTCTGTCACTCTAGCAACCCATCATCTACTTATTACTTCCCAATGCCTTCCTCTAGGCCCAAATAATGGTGAAGTGTTATGTAGTCGACATTCACATAACACCACTAGAGGAGAGACAACATACATATCATCAAAATATCGAACGAAAACCAAATTCACATGACTACTAATAGCAAGACTTCTCCCATGTCCTCAGGAACAACGTAACTACTCACAAAGCATATTCATGTTCATGATCAGAGGGGTATTAATATGCATAAAGGATCTGAACATATGATCTTCCACCAAATAAACCAACTAGCATCAACTACAAGGAGTAATTAACACTACTAGCAACCTACTAGTACCAATCCCGGACTTGGAGACAAGTATTGGATACAAGAGATGAACTAGGGTTTTGAGAGGAGATGGTGCTGGTGAAGATGTTGATGGAGATTGCCCTCTCCCGATGAGAGGAGCGTTGGTGATGACGATGGCGATGATTTCCCCCTCCTGAAGGGAAGTTTCCCCGGCAGAACAACTCCGCCAAAGCCCTAGATTGGTTCCGCCAAGGTTCTGCCTCGTGGTGGCGGATTTTCGTCCGAGAAGATGGCTTATCATTTTTTCCTCATCGAAAAACTTCATATAGCAGAAGATGGCCATTAGAGGGCCACCAGGGGGACCACGAGGTAGGGGGCGCGCCCAGGGGGGTAGGGCACGCCCCCCACCCTCGTGGGCAGGGTGTGGCCCCCTGGTGAACTTCTTGCGCTCGGTATTTTTTATATATTCTGAAAACATCTTCCGTGAAGTTTCAGGACTTTTGGAGCTGTGCAGAATAGGTCTCTAATATTTGCTCCTTTTCCAGCCCAGAATCCCAGCTGTCGGCATTCTCCCTTTTTATGGAAACCTTGTAAAACAAGAGAGAATAGGCATAAGTATTTTGACATAATGTGTAATAATAGCCCATAATGCAATAGATATCGATATAAAAGCATGATGCAAAATGGACGTATCAGGGGGCTACAGGTAATATGGATATAAGGGAGAAAAATCTTCAAATCCTCAGTTCTGAGCAAACCAGATTGACCTGGTGTTTGCAACAATTATGACCCGGCGTTGGCAACAATTATGATTCGGCATCATTTATTTATAACTCGGCGATTTTGGTAATCATAAATTGACAAGATGTACACCTTCAAGCCGGCTGGAAATCAGATGAGTATTTCAAGACCAATATTTCTTAAGCATTGGGAACTGAATCAATTATTCTTCACAATATATTTCTGTGAGAAGCCACTATTAGCAAATTGATTATGAAGCTGGTCTATTGACCCAGACGGTCCAGAAGAAGGAAATGACAAGGACTTAAGGATGATCAGGTGTCGGCTTACAAGAATTTTTAACCCGGAGCACAATCTGTCAAATTTTTTCTTGTGTTTATTTTGCAGGATCAGTTTAACATGGATAAATCAAAATTAAACTGGGGGCTAATGTCGGGGATATACCCCGCGGTATGACCCGGCCAGAAATATGACCCGGCCAGACTTGGCGGCTCACCGGAGACCCGGCTTATACTTGGCGACTCACTAGAGACTCGCTGAACCTCCACAACTCATTAATAACCCGGCGGGCGGATCGGAGGAGCGACAAGACCCAGTGGCCCAACCGGTTCATGGAAGGTCGGCTCGTATTATGGTGGGTCGGCTTAAGATGAAAGGCATAAGGAATATTCTCCTGCAAAGGAAGCAAGACTAGGACTCCACTTGTAATAGAGCAATCCTAATCCTAATAGGACTAGTCATGTAAGCCATCCCTTCAATATATATAAGGAGGGGCAGGCACCCCAAGTTGGACAAGTTCGACAAGTTAGACAGATTAGGGTTAGACAAACAAGTCTATAGCTCTCGAGATAGAGCACTGTCGGTGTCAAAACCGGCGGATCTCGGGTAGGGGGTCCCGAACTATGCGTCTAGGCCGGATGGTAACAGGAGGCAGGGGACATGATGTTTTACCCAGGTTCGGGCCCTCTTGATGGAGGTAAAACCCTACATCCTGCTTGATTAATATTGATGATATGGGTAGTACAAGAGTAGATCTACCACGAGATCGGAGAGGCTAAACCCTAGAAGCTAGCCTACGGTATGATTGTATGTTGTGATTGTTGTCCTACGGACTAAAACCCTTCGGTTTATATAGACACCGGAGAGGGTTAGGGTTACACAAGGTCGGTTACAAAGGAGGAGATATCCATATCCGTATTGCCTAGCTTGCCTTCCACGCCAAGTAGAGTCCCACCCGGACACGAGACGAAGTCTTCAATCTTGTATCTTCATAGTCTAACAGTCCGGAGAATGGAGATAGTCCAGCTGTCCGGAGACCCCCTAATCCAGGACTCCCTCAGTAGCCCCTGAACCAGGCTTCAATGACGATGAGTCCGGCGCGCAGTATTGTCTTCAGCATTGCAAGGTGGGTTCCTTCTCTGAATACATCACAGAAGAATTTGAATACGAGGAAAGTGTCCGACCCTGCAAAATAAGTTCCACATTCCACCGTAGAGAGAATAATATTTTTGCAGGTCTAATTTGTTGGCTTATGTTGGCAACATGACGTTACGTCATGGCCCGGTGATTATTCGAACCGTTTCTTTTAACCAGCCCCGCACATAACGCGAGGCAGTTTTTCGACACGTCTTGTCAAAGCAGAGATCGTGTCCCCTTATTACGGGATTCTCATCAATACGGGCGTGGGTAACCCAACCACGTCATCAATTGCGGCGCTTGGGGGATAAGCGAGTTTTACCAGGTAAGTGGGGACGCTTAGTTTCGTCCACCCATATAAAGGGATAAGGATTCACCTTTCTATCCACGCCTTCTTCCTCCCTTGCCCATCCGTTTTCGCACACTCGAGCTCTAGCGCCCAAGTCCACACTTCCCACCTCGACCTTCTCCAATCATGTCTGGAGCGGGAGGCAAGTGGATGGTCTCCTCTGTCACGGAGGGAGACATCAAGAAACTGAGGAGAGTCGGATACCTTCCCGACGACATCGCGCACCGGCTCCCAGATGAGGGGCGGCTCATCCCCACCCCCAGGCCCCATGAGAGGGTAGTATTCCTCACCCATTTCCTCCGCAGACTGGGATTCCCTCTCCACCCCTTCGTCCGGGGGCTCATGTTTTATTACGGCCTGGATTTCCACGATCTGGCGCCGAACTTCATCCTCAACGGAGGCGCCATGGTGGGCAAGATGCCCAACGTAACATGGCTTGAGGGATCCTTTGTGGAAACCATAAAGGGGTGGCAATCGGGGTGGTTCTATATCACCGAGCCGCACGACCCTGCATGGGCAGCGGCCCCCGAGTTCCGATCTGGCATCCCCACGCGGCTCACCTCCTGGAAAGAGAAGGGCCTGTCCTGGGGTAATTCGAAAGAGATGACCGGACTCCAAACATGTATTCAAACACATGGTGGACAAGAAGCTCAAGCTTGTCAACATAGTCCAAGTTATGTTCATCCGCCGGATACTCTCGTGCCAACAACGGGAGTTCAACTTGTGGGAGTTCAATCCGGCGCAGCACCGAACTCTGAACAGGCTCTTCAACACGACTCATGAAGACGCCTGGAGGGTGCTGTTCAAAAGCGCCGAGGCACCCCCCTATTACTGAGGATCACGGATTCAGCGCAAAGCGCCAAGCCAGTGCGGTAAGCTGCTTTACCTTTCACAGGATACTTATTTTATATAGATTGGCTCTGTGCGGGATTTAAACTCCCGTACCTTTGACAGGACTGGCAGAAGATGGTCGGACAGATTGACTATCCGGCTCGTCTGCTCGAAGGCCCCGCAGACGCTCTTCTGGCGAAGATGTTGACTCCGGCCCCTTATACGGTGCCGGAGAAGACCAAGAAGGCCAAGGGAACTCGAAAGAGTTCCCGACACCAGGCGTCGTCGGACTCACCGTCCGATGACTCTATGATGCACTCTTCCCCCGAAGACGAGGAAGAAGAAGAAGATGCTCCCCCACCGACTGGGGGAGACAGGAAAAGGAAGGCCGCCCCAACCGGGGAGGCCAGAGGGTCCAAGAAGGGAAGGACTCTCCTTCCGGACGGTTCCACCGCCGCCGACGAAGGCGAAGACGAGTGGTTGCCCAGGGTCAAGCCCCCAGGGAGATCGTAAGTATTCGGATACCAGAGTAACTCATAGGATTCCTTCGTTGCATTGCTTTCCCTAACACCGAACGCAATTATGCAGGACGCCACGAGCCAATATCGAGGTATCATCGGACGGCTCCTTGGGCTCGTCGGACATGGATAGCGATCCAGTCCCGACCGCCACCTCCCCTCATCCTGCCGACGACGCCGAGGTGTTGTCTCAAGAGGCACCGGATCGAGGGGAGACATTCCTGGAGGCGCCTCAAGGCGACCTTCCGGACTCCGGGTGCCGAGGGGACGGGGCCCCCGAGAGCTCCGAGTTCGGCCCTCAGCCGAACACCGCGCCGGACCCTCCAGCGGTTTCGGGCTCGGGCAGGCGGCCTCCTTCTAAAAGGGGCAAGACGCCTGTGCCGGTGACCTCTGTCCATCCAGAGGCGCTGTACAATCTGTTGGAAGCGCTTCGCAGCGCTTCCATCGACGAGGAGCACCGCACTATCATGAGTGCGGTGATCCAGAAGGTTCAGTCCGCCAAGAGCGGATTGACTGAAGCCTGTGCCAGCCTTCTAACAGGCTTCGAGGTAAGTGTTTTAAAATGTAGTAGAAATATTACCGCATAGACAGTAGCCCCTGATGCTCTGTTTGGTGTTCATAAAGAAAAGCCGAACATAGGATCAAATAATATCGCAGGGAGTCTAATATAAGTATGTCAATATGCGTATACAGGCTTCGCTGCTGGCATCTGCCACGCTGACTGCGGAGGTCGCCGTACTGAAGCAGGACCTCGAGGGGTCCAGGAAAGAGCTCGGCCTTGCCAAGAGGCAGCTCGAGGAGAATAGGGGTAAGTAATGCCCCGTCTATAGATATGTATATATTAAAAAGGATGCGATTGCAAAATGACAGGATCATTGTATGTTTGCCAGGGGCCATACCGAGGTGGCGACCCTGAAGCAAGTGCTAACCGAGGCCGAATATAAAGCGGCCAAGGAGCGCACCGAGCGAGAGAAGCACGAGGCTCGGGTGGGCGAGGTGCAGCAAGAGCTCCAGGCTCTCGTGACGAAGCATGAGGCGTTGGAGCTTGACTCGAAGACGCGAGAGTCTGAGCTTGCCGCGGCCCTTGAGAGCGCAAAGAGTGCCAAGGCCGAGGCCCAGAAGGCCCTCCAAGAGATCGGCGCGGTGAAGAAGATAGCAGCGGGTAAGGCTTTCTATATGCAAAGCAAGCATGTAAAAGTAAATTACTGATTACTTACCCGGATCCAGAGCTCTTCAGAAGCATTTGCAGATTTG
Organism: Triticum aestivum; assembly: GCF_018294505.1. Lineage (NCBI taxonomy): Eukaryota > Viridiplantae > Streptophyta > Magnoliopsida > Poales > Poaceae > Triticum > Triticum aestivum. The sequence goes on along the minus strand of NC_057797.1, from coordinate 558,096,477 downwards.
CCCCGCAGTGTGTCCGATGCCGCACAATTTTACCAGGCTGAGGACGGAGGCTCGACGGAGAAGTTGTTCTGGTCTCAGTATGCTGAGGCCGAACATCCGGTGCCAATGAGCGACCAGCTGAAGCAGATGGTCGAGCTGCATAAGGCGGCCGATCAGGCCATGAATAGCTTTATAGTCCGGCTGTGGCCTGGCGACGCCCTTCCGAACAGCTTCTTCGGCCTGGAGAGGTGGCTTGTGGATGCCTGCCCGCGGCTGGAGGTCGTCAAGCGATCTGTCTGCATTGAAGGTGCACGCCGGGCTTTCGCCCGTGTGAAATTGCAGTGGGTCAAGCTAGACGCCATGAAGCTGATCAAGGAGGGGCCGCCAAAGGGCAAGGAGCACCGCCACCCCGAGATGTACTACGAGGGTGTTCTGCCGGGTGCCCGTCTCATCGCGGACGAGTGTTCAAAAGATGTAATATTTGAGTAAACTTGCTCGTTTTATCCTGTATTTATGAAAACTTGTTTCATATGCGTTATGCAATGCTTGTTTGAATTTAAAATATTACCTTCTCTTTGGCTGTTTATCCAATCTGAGAGATGGCTAGTCCTCGGCTTCTGCCCCCATGCCATGAGTGCTGGGGTGTTCGGGATAAACCTAAGCACTCTTGTTCCCATATTTGGGTCCTTCGAGGGAGGTGCTCAGCACAACGAACAAGGCAACCGGACTAATAATGCTTTATCACTCTCACTTAGCCATATAATTCTATAATTTTAAATTTCGGCGAAGCCCCTGGTATTCGGAAGGCCGAATTCGGGGCGCGATACATGCCTGTAAGCCGGACAGGGCCGGCCCCTCGCCCTAAGCGGCATAAGTCTTTAGGGACTCGAAAAACCTCGCCGGAACAGCAACCAGTCTCTCGCCTTATCATGACAGTCAGTTTTAGCTTTCTCTACTGAGGTGCTAAGCCCAGCAAAACCGGGGCACAATCGCAATAGTTCTCCTAGCGCTACCTTAGCCGATAGAGCGGAACGTAAGGTACCAAAACATAGGAGCCGGGCAAACCTAACATTTGACCAAAGACATGATTCGAAGCTGATGCATATAATGCTATAAGTTCGGGGTGCCGCACTTGTGAAAGTGTTCAGACTTTTCACACCGCATTGTGGGGTACGTAAGCCCCTGGTGTATTGGCCGTACCATAGTGTACGGTTGCAAGGCGTCATTAATGAACACATAGATATATATATATATATAACAAGAATGCAATAATAGTCGTAATGTCATGCATTATTTATTAAAAAATTGCGTTAAAGCAGAGTGATACAGATAGTGCGATAAGCAAAGAGTAGGACTATGTCCCTTCCAAGGGCAAGCAAAGGAATGATATTAAATTGAATATTTCACTCGTTACTGTAATCAACCTGGGAATTTCGTGATATAACGAGCTGTCTGCCTCCTTGGTTGCTGCATCATGTGTTCGGCAATAGTGCTACCGGAGAGTGTTTCCAGAGATTAAGGTCCTGAAAGAAAAAAAAACCGAATGGGAAGCCCCTAGTGCGGTTTAGGCCGCGTCTTGGGGCGTGTCGTAGTTGCGCCCCCCTCCCCACCTGTGCCCATGGTATTTTTAATGCGTAATTATGTACGCGCGGCACGAGTTTCGCCGCTGGGCTGGGATTAGGGTGGCCGCCGTATTGCTACGCGAGCTCAGATCGCGCCAGGCGGTCTATTTGCCGATTGCCCCGAGCGCGCTTGAAGGTGTCCGGGCTGTGAAGCGCCGAACTGGTTGATTGCCTTGAGAGGCTGCTTTGCGTTTTGCTGCGAGGGCTGCGGTGTGCTCCTCTATTCGGAGAGAGCGCTCTGTGTTTCCATTGACTGTGATAACTCCGCGAGGTCCTGGCATCTTGAGCTTGAGGTATGCATAATGTGGTACCGCATTGAATCTAGCAAATGCGGTTCGCCCGAGCAGCGCATGATAACCACTGCGGAATGGGACTATATCGAAGATTAACTCTTCGCTTCGGAAGTTATCCGGGGATCCGAAGACCACTTCCAGTGTAATTGAGCCTGTGCAATGGGCCTCCACACCTGGAATGACGCCCTTAAAGGTCGTCTTTGTGGGTTTGATCCATGAGGGGTCTATACCCATTTTGCGCACTGTGTCCTGATAAAGCAGGTTCAGACTACTGCCGCCGACCATAAGGACTCGAGTGAGGTGAAATCCGTTGATGATTGGGTCTAGGACCAGTGCGGCGAATCCGCCATGACGGATACTAGTGGGGTGGTCCCTGCGATCGAAGGTGATCGAACAGGAGGACCAAGGGTTGAACTTTGGGGCGACTGGCTCCAACGCATATACGTCCCTGAGCGCACACTTCCGCTCCCTCTTGGGGATGTGGGTTGCGTATATCATGTTCACCATCCGCACTTGTGGGGGAAACCTCTTCTGTCCTCCAGTGTGCGGCTGCCGGGGCTCCTCCTCGTCATCGCTATGCGGCCCATTGTCCTTGTTTTCGGCAATTAACTTGCCGGCCTGCTTGAACACCCAACAATCCCTATTGGTGTGATTGGCTGGCTTGTCTGGGGTGCCGTGTATTTGACACGAGCGATCGAGTATAGGGTCCAAGCTGGACGGACCCGGGGTACTTCGTTTGAATGGCTTTTTCCGCTGACCGGGTTTAGAGCCTTTGAATCCGGCATTGACTGTTGTATCCTCAGTATTTTCGCTGTTAATGCGGCGCTTATGCTTGTTGCGACGTGACCTGCTATTGCCGTCCTTGGTATCTGAGGTACCCTGGTTCTTTGATATGTTATTACTGCGAGCCAGCCAGCTGTCTTCTCCCGCACAAAAGCGGGTCATGAGCGTCGTGAGAGCTGCCATAGATTTTGGCTTTTCCTGACCAAGGTGCCGGGCGAGCCACTCGTCTCGGATGTTGTGCTTGAAAGCCGCTAAGGCCTCCGCATCCGGACAGTCGATGATTTGATTTTGCTTTGTAAGGAACCGAGTCCAGAATTGCCTGGCCGACTCCTCTGGCTGCTGAATTATGTGGCTCAAATCATCGGCGTCTGGTGGTCGCACATAAGTGCCCTGAAAGTTGTCGAGGAATGCGGCTTCCAGATCTTCCCAACAGCTAATGGAGTCTGCTGGCAAGCTGTTAAGCCAATGCCGCGCTGGTCCTTTGAGCTTTAGTGGGAGGTATTTGATGGCGTGTAAGTCATCACCGCGGGCCATGTGGATGTGGAGGAGGAAGTCCTAAATCCATACTGCGGGATCTGTTGTGCCATCCTATGATTCAATATTTACATGTTTGAAACCTTTTGGGAATTGATGTTCCATTACTTTGTCTGTGAAGCATAAGGGGTGTGCGGCGCCTCTATATTGGGCTATATCTCGACGCAGCTCGAATGGGTCTTGTGCGCTGTGTTCGGCCCGGCCAGATTTACTTTTACTGTATCCGGTGTGACATTTGTTGTCAGGACCCCGACTCAATGCCACATCGATCTAGCATGTAACACCTCATATCACTTTGCGGCCTCACGCACGGTATTCCCACGGGTGTCGCCTTACCTTTGCCCGGGACCGTTTGCGCCTTTTGGCACACGTATATGACAGTGTCGCTAGCATCCATATGATAAGGAGCCCGGGCTGACATGGCTAGTCGTAAACCCAAAGCGGCACAGACTTATAGGGACAGGCATCCATGACCCAGCATCGAACGTGTCGGTCATCAGCGAGTGAATCCAGGCTGTAGCACTGGGCTAGCAGGACTCCGGTGAACCGGGCTGTAGCGGGCTAACAGGACTCCGGTATTCACCGCGTGACATTTCCCCAAAGGGACAGACACAGGAACAAAGAAGGACACATGCCGGCCAGCCTAAGTGTTCCGGAGCAGTAGCAAGCTACCATGGCTCGGTGGAAACACTAGGAGACATTTCCCCGTAAGAGAGGCTACTAAAGATAAACAACTAGATGGTCAGATCCCACACATACCAAGCATTTCAATAACATACACACAATATGCTCGATATGTGCAAATACAACATGGCATCACAACATGACTCTATGACTCAAGTAATCTATTCAATAGGCTCCGAGGAGCGAGATATTACAAACATGGGTCTCATGACCCAACATTCAGAGCATACAAATCAAGCACAAGCGGAAGCTATCATGTCTGAGTACAGACATCTATAAATGAAAAAGGCTGAGAAGCCTGACTATCTACCAAATCCTGCCGAGGCACAAGATCGTAGCTGAGGTAACAAGCTAAACGTCAAAGACCACGCAGAAATACTAGTGAGACTGAAGTCTCTCTGCAAAACATAAAATAGGCAAACGTGAGTACAAATGTACCCAGCAAGACTTACATCAGATCTATCTACATATGCATCATTATCAACAAAGGGGTGGTGGGGTTTAACTGCAGCAAGCCAGCTCTGACTCGGTGGCTATCCTAAACTACGACTGCAATGTAACTCTTTGAGGTGGCGCACACGAGTCCACATATTCACCAACCAATACCCCACTATGGATCCGCTCCCGTCTCCCTACGAGAACGCCATCCATAGCACTCACGCTTATCTTGCGTATTTTAGAGTATCCACTTTCACTTGTCTATGAACTGATATAAGCAACCCAGAGGTCCTTTTCCGTGGACACGGCTATTCGAATAGATTAGGTTAACCCTGCAGGGGTGTACTTCTTCACACACGCTCTCACCACTTACCGCCGTTTACACGACATGTACTCGGCAACCTTCAAGCGGAAGCCCAACGTGGGTGTCGGCCACGGCCTACCTAAACACTCAAGTCTCTAGTCCAGGTTTATCGCCTATTCGGGTTCCATCCATGAGGAGATCCGGCCGGAGTTTCGCTCACAGTCCCAAACGATGTGAACAGGGTTCCCGAGACACCAAACGGGCGCCCGGTACACCGTGCCACGTGCCTACCGCATCACAGCCCACCCCTACGGTCAGCGCTGCGCACGGCCTCCAGCATACTACAAACACCAGAAACTACTTGCAACTCCTGGACAGAGGACAAGGGTGATTAAGAAGCCGAGAGGGTCCATTGGTTTCGGGCCCAATGCGTGGTAGTAGCTGAATCATGGATCACAAACACAGAACTCAGTTCCTGAGGACGGCTGCAATGAGACAACCCACCATGTACTCCTACATGGCCTCTCACCGCTACCTTTACCAAATCGTGTTCACACACTTAGCTCACACACAGTAGGACATGTTCACACACCTCTGATTCATCCCCGATGAATCAGACCTGACTCAACTCTAAGCAGTAGCAGGCATGACAAACAAGCATGAATGAGTAGGCACATCAGGGCTCAAACAACTCCTACTCCTGCTAGTGGGTTTCATCTAATTACTGTGGAATGACAGGTCATGCAGAGGATAAAGGGGTTCAGCTACCGCAGCAAGTAACAAATATGTCGTTGTTGTCCTAATGCAGTAAAAGAGAGCAGGAGCGAGAGAGTAGGATTGTATCGGAATGGACAAGGGGGTTTTGCTTGCCTGGCACTTCTGAAGATAACATTGAGTCTTCATCAGTGTCAACGATCACAACGTCGGAACATCCTCTACTGGGAGGGAACAGATACCGGCAACAAAGAAGAAATACAATCAATGCAATGCACAATATGATGCATGCTCATGACATGGCAATATGAATGTGTTTTGGGCTAATGCAACTAGCAACAGATTAAATGAAGTTGGTTTGAATACAAGATTCAAATTCAAACTCCATATATGGTTATTTAAATGCCCTTTATTTGATTTGTGCTAAACAGCAGCTATAAGTTGTTCTAGCATGCATGAAAATGGTACAAATGGATTCCTTGAATTTTTCTGATAATTTTTCATATATAAATTATTTAATTTGGAGTTACGGTTGAATTTCTATGATTTTTAGAAGTTTTTACAATTTTCTGGAATTTTCTGATTATTTAGAATTAAAATAATTCCAGAAAATGAATTATGGCGTCAGCATGTCATCACCTTGACGTCAGCAGGTCAACAGGGCGCCTCCAGGTCAAACCTGACCAGTGGGGTCCACTGGTCAGTGACCCAGGGCTGTTTAGTGTCAATGGCAGGTGGGGCCGGGTCAAAGGCCACGTCAGCATGGTCAAAGCTGACGTGTGGGGCCACTGTGATTAATCTAAACTAACAGAAGTTTAAGCCATGGTTAATTAAGGGCGTGGGGCCCAGCTGTCAGTGTCACAAAGCGGTGATTAGTGGCTAATTAAGCCAGCCACGTCACTGGCCACCGGAGTTCGGCCGGCGGCGACCCGGAACGCGGCGGAAGTTCACCGGGGTTGCGCTACGGGCGACGGCTGGACGCGCGAAGGGCACCAGAAGGTAGCCCGTGCCCGTGCGCACCTAGGGGGGCCAACGGGAGGTGCGGGGGTGGACGGAGTCCGCCGGAGTGGAGCCCGAGGCGGCGGCCGGAGCTCGGGTGGGTGCGGGGTTAGTGCTGCGGCTTGCAAACAAGCTAGCTGCCACGCTAGCGTTGCTCCACGGGTCGTTGCGAGTGCAACGGACGCACGCGCGGGGCCATTTGGTCACCGGGGCTTCGCCGGCGACGAGTCCGTGCGGCGGAGCGTCTCGGCTCCGGTAGAGGGGGCGGCTAGAGCTCGAAATCAAACTTGGGGTTAGGGGGAAACGGAGCAGGGACTCACGGGGATCGTGCAGGGAGGGTCAGCGAGCTCGGGGGCGCGCCGGAGTGGCCGAATTCGACGGAGAACGGCGCCGGGGCCGAAGCTCGGAGATGATGACGATGGCGGCTGCTCGGGGCCCTTCCGGTCACGTGGCTCGGTGAGGGGGTTGGCGACGAGGTGCAGGAGCTCGGGAGCACGTCGGAGAGGGGAGGGGGTGGCCGTGGTCATGGGTACGGCGACGATGGCGGCGAGCTCCGCTCGGTGGTGTGCGCGAGAGGGAAACAGAAGAGGGAATGGGGTCCAGGGGGAGAGAGGGGAGGTGCAGGGGGCGAGGGCGGCTCCGTGGCGTCGCGAGGGAGTCGGGGAGGCTGCCACGGCGAAGCAGGAGGTGGCCGGCGCTCTTCGGGCGCGCGCCACGCCTCGCCTCTGCCTACTGGCAGAGGAAGAAGAGGACAAGGAGGGAGGTGGGCTGGGCCGGCTGGAGGGGGGGCTGGGCCAGGTAGGCTGCGGTAAGTGGCCCAGGTAAGCTCTGTTCTTTTTATTTTATTTCAGTTTTCTATTTTGCAGGTTTGTTTTGAATTTGGTTTTGAAACCAATTCAATTTATTTTGCTTCTGACAATATTTTTAGGAGCTAAAAGAATTAAAACAATGCTCCACAAAATATTTCAGAATTATTGGACCTATATTTATTTAATAGTAGATATAAATCCAATTCAAATAATTATTGATTTAATTCAAATGCCCAAATTAAATGTTTCTGAGACACCAAAAATATTGGTTTGGATTTTACCTCTTGCCAATATTTCCAGAGGATATCAGGAACATTTTCTTGGACACATTTGAGAAGATTTAATTGTTGGTTATTTTTAGAGGTTTCTGAGGCTTTGAAAATTCCTCAATTCAAATTTCATTTGAATTTAAACATGATGCAGCAAGAGGTCTAGCCTAGTGCATTACCAGAAGCTAGGGATGTGACATTTGTCGTCTCGCAGAGTGGTGCATCCTCGTGATCCGTAGATTGATCTTGAATGCTTTGCCTTGTCCTCCTATATGTCTCGCAGGTCTGGCGTATCTCCCCATGCCTTTTTATTTGAATGGCGTTGGGGTGGAGGCTAAGCTTTTGGCTGGAATGCCTCTCTATCGCGGCCACGAGGTGGACGATCAGCCGTCTCATACGCTTCTTCCTCCAGTCGGGGTAGTAACCTGCGCCTTGGGTAACTCTTGGAGGGGCGCTCGAGTTTATATTCCTCAGCCACGAGGACTTCAATCCATTTGTCAGCTAGCAGATCTTGATCAGCTTGAAGCTGATGCTGCTTTTTCTTCAGGCTATTTTCCGTGGCCATAAGCCGGCGCTTGAAGCACTCTTGTTCGACGGGATCCTCTGGTACGGCAAATTCATCGTCGCCGAGGCTTGCCTCGTCTTCGGAGGGGGGCATGTGATTGTCATCCTCCTCCTCTCCGTCTGCCGCTCTCTCAGGAGAGCTGGTTCCTCCATCCTCCTGCTCTAAATCTTGCTGGAGGGGTTTGTTGTTTTCTTCGGCACTATCCGGAGTGTTATTATCTCCGGTGCCGGTATCACCACTTTTGCTTTGGCGGGACTTAGAGCGGCGCTGCTGATGTCGGCGTTTGGGTTGCTTCTTGGAGGGGTCATCCTCCGCTATCCCATCGCCATTGCCTTCTTTGGGTGTATCCACCATGTATATGTCATATGATGAGGTGGCTTTCCAGTGCCCTATAGGTGCTGGTTCATGTTTGTCTCCTACATCGTCATCCATACCGTCGATGTCTTCAGAGTCGAAGTCGAGCATGTCGGTTAAATCATCGACAGTGGCTATGAAGTGGGTGGTGGGTGGGCGTCGAATTTCTTCGTCGTCCGCATCCCAATCCTGTTGGCCATAATCCGGCCAGGGCTCTCCTGACAAAGAGAGAGACCTTAGTGAATTCAGAATGTCGCTGAAGGGCGAGTGCTGAAAGATATCCGTGGCGGTGAATTCCACGATTGGCGCCCAATCGGATTCGATTGGCAGGGGCGCGGGCGGTTCGAAGTCAGAAAAAGAGTCCGGCACCTTGGAGTCACGGGCTGCGTAGAGGATTATGCTGGTGTTCGGCTCGATCGCCGTTGAGACTGCAGCCCCTGAGGCGGTGTCTAACCACCTGTCCTCGATTGGCGCAGTTGGCTCCGAACTAAGGGTCAGAGCAGATGCGGGCGCGGCCTTTGGGGTACTGTTCGGCAGCAGAGCTAGGTCATACCCATCGCGACAGTGCGGCGCACCCGGCTGTGGCTCGAATCCGTCGAAGATCAAGTCTCCGCAGATGTCGGCCGTGTAGTTCAAACTTCCAAATCTGACCTGATGGCCAGGGGCGTAGCTTTCAATCTGCTCCAGATGGCCAAGCGAATTAGCCCGCAGTGCAAAGCCACAGAATACGAAGATCTGTCCAGGGAGAAAAGTCTCACCCTGGACCGCATCACTATCGATGATAGTAGGAGCCATCAAGCCTAACGGCGACGACGCAGAGGAACTCTCAATGAAAGCACCAATGTCGGTGTCAAAACCGGCGGATCTCGGGTAGGGGGTCCCGAACTGTGCGTCTAGGCCGAATGGTAACCGGAGGCAGGGGACACGATGTTTTACCCAGGTTCGGGCCCTCTTGATGGAGGTAAAACCCTACGTCCTGCTTGATTAATATTGATGATATGGGTAGTACAAGAGTAGATCTACCACGAGATCAGAGAGGCTAAACCCTAGAAGCTAGCCTACGGTATGATTGTATGTTGTGATTGTTGTCCTACGGACTAAAATCCTTCGGTTTATATAGACACCAAAGAGGGTTAGGGTTACACAAGGTCGGTTACAAAGGAGGAGATATCCATATCCGTATTGCCTAGCTTGCCTTCCACGCCAAGTAGAGTCCCACCCAGACACGAGACGAAGTCTTCAATCTTGTATCTTCGTAGTCTAACAGTCCGGCCAATGGAGATAGTCCGGCTGTCCGGAGACCCCCTAATCCAGGACTCCCTCAAGCACCCTTGTAGTCGTGATCATCATCATCAATATCAATGAAGCAGGATGTAGGCTTTTACCTCCACCGTGAGGGGCCGAACCTGGGTAAAACCTCGCGTCTCTCGTCCCGCTCAACCCCTCTCAAGCTACCACATAGATGCGTTGGCCTCACGACTAAGTCCTTTCAGCGAGGACATCTGCCATGACAATTCCACGACAGGTCTAGATCCTGCGACGGCGGAACTTTTGATCTAGGTTAACCCCGAAGGGTTTCGAAATATTTGGGAATTTATAGTGCAAAGAAAGGGTGCGGGAGGCCACCGAGGTGGGCACAACCCACCTGGGCGCGCCATGGGGCCCTGGCGCGCCTTGGTGGGTTGTGCCCCCCTCGGGGCACCCCCCCAGGTGTTGTGTTGGCCCATCGGGGGTCTTCCGGTCCATAAAAATCCACAAAAAGTTTCACGGTGTTTAGACTCCGTTTAATTTTGATTTTCCGCGATGTAAAAAAACAAGCAAAAAAACAGCAATTGGCACTGGGCACTGGGTCAATAGGTTAGTCCCAAAAAATGATATTAAGTTGCTATAAAATGATTGTAAAACATTCGAGAATGATAATATATTGGCATGAATACTTCATACATTATAGATACGTTGGATATGTATCAGCATCCCCAAGCTTAATTCCTACTCGTCCTCGAGTAGGTAAATGACAAAAGAAATAATTATGAAGTGTGAATGCTAGGAAAGTGCACAAGTTTGATCAATGGTAATTTCAATCACTTTTTCCTAGCATCATAACAACAATTCTTTCTTATAAAACTGCTCATGTTATAGTAGCAACCAATTCACATGTTAAGGTTCAAACAATGAATTCTCTTAAAACCCAACAACCTATGTTCTCAGTCACCAAGCAATTGCAATTCAACTTATTCAATAGAGTTTAAGTAAGAGCTCCACATACTCAACCATCATATAGTCTTCTATGATTGCTAACACTCACCACATACACATGAGCAAAACGTTTCAACCGGACACATAGAAATATATGGGCTTATTGTTTTGCCTCCCAATGTATTCACCTTAAGGGTGATGTCAACAATAATAACTCATGCTACCCATATTCAACTATACATATGTGCCTAGATCTTTCCTCACCACATGATGCTTGCCAAAAGAGAAAAATAAAAAGGAATAGAGAGAAAAACTTTGACTCTTGCATAAAAGTAAATACATAAAAGTAAAAGATAGGCCCTTCACAGAGGGAAGCATATGTTGTCATGCGCTTATTTATTTGTATGCTCAATCCCTTAGTGCAAAAGAACGTCACGTTATATTGCCCCTTGTGATAGCAACCTTTATTATGCATTCTGTTGCTTTTATTACTGTACCATCACAAGTTCGTACAACGCTCAATTTTCTCTTACACTAAATGATCTTACACTTTTAGAAGCAATTTTTATTGCCTTATTGCACCGATGACAACTTACTTGAAGGATCTTGCTCAATCCTTAGGTATGTATGGTGGACTCTTGAATATAAGATTTGGGTTTCAGGGTTTTTGGATGCACAAGTAGTATCTCTGCTTGGTGCGGAATTTTTGGCTAGCAAATATGGGGGGCAAGCACCACATGTTGAAGGATCTATGACAGTATAACTTCTATGTGAATATGAACAAACATAAACCATTAAGTTGTCTTCCTTTTCCAACGTCAACAATTTTTGCATATAATATTTTGATGGGGTCTCACAACCACAAAAGATTTCCATGATAGTGTATTTATATGTGAAAGTTCTCTTCCTTATACTAATTATTCGTGAATTGCTTGTATGACCAATATTGTGATTGTCAAGCCTCAAAAGATTTCACTTTCTAAACCCAATGTGAAGCTACCACTAGGCATGATATGATTTCAACTTCATGACATTCAATTTATTCAACAATTTACTCATAGGATATAAGTGAAGCACAAGAGTAAATGACATAGAAAATAGCTTCGTTGACGGGATGTGAATGCCACTTACTTGGCCTCCCTGGCAATTATTTGAGGACTCTATTTTATTTAAAACAGCAAGCAAAACAAAATAAAATGACATTCCAAGGATAGCACAACTCATGTGAAGAAGCAAAAACTTAGGCTCAACCGATACTAACCGATAATTGTTGAAGAGAAAAGGTGGGATGCCTACCGGGGCATCCCCAAGCTTAGATACTTGGGACTTCTTGAATATTATCTGGGATGCCTTGGGCATCCCCAAGCTTGAGCTTTTGTGTCTCCTTAATTCTTCTCATGTCACGGTTTTCCTAAATCTCAAAAGCTTCATCCACACAAAACTCAACAAGAACTCATGAGATAAATTAGTATAAACTAATGCAAAAACCTTATCATTCTCTACTGTAGAAAATCACTAAAATTATTATTCAACATTTCATACTAAATGCCTCTGCATATTTAATACTCCTATCTTCAAATAGAATCATTAAACAAGCAAACATATGCAAACAATGCAAGCATAACAGCAATCTGCCAAAACAGTACGGTCTGTAAAGAATGCAAGAGTATCAATACTTATTCAACTCCAAAAATTATGAAAATATACCACAATGTAGAAAATTTATCATATCTCATTTTGCAAAGAGTTTCAACATTTTATCACATTCTGATTTTTCTAGGGAATTTTTGCAACAGCTGTAAACTTTCTGTTTTCAACAGCAACATGTATACTTGCAAAATAAGCATGACAAAGGTTATCATTGCCACTTTTATTGAAATAAAAGTGGCAAAACATTATTCTAAATAACAGCAAGCAAATCCTAACAACATAAATTGACGCTCCAAGTAAAACTCGTATCATGTGACGAATGTAAACATAGCTCCAAGTGAGGTTACCGATAATGTTGGAGACAAAAGAGGGGATGCCTTCCGGGGCATCCCCAAGCTTAGTTGCTTGGATCTTCCTTGAATATTTCCTTGGAGGTGCCTTTGGCATGCCAAGCTTAGGTTCTTGTCACTCCTTATTCTCCTCATATTGATATCTCACCCAAAACTTGAAAACTTCAATCACACAAAACTTAACGGAACTTTGTGAGATACGTTAGTATGATAAAGAGTAAACCATTTCACTTTTGGTACTGTCAAAGACAAGATTCATAATTGTTCTCACACAATGCCTACTATAGCATATCATTTCCACAATTTATATTGAGCAATATAATCCATAGAAACTAGAAAACAAGCAAACTATGCATTGAAAACAGAATCTGTCAAAAACAAAACAGTCTGTAATGATCTGTACTCCAACCATACTTATGCTACACCAAAAATTCTGAAAAATTAGGACAACCTGAGAAATTTATCTATTAATGTTCTTCAAAAATAATCAGCATTTTATCACACTTCTGTTAAAAATGAGAATTGTTTTCCTAAGCGCAAAAGTTTCTGTTTTTCAGCAAGGTCAAATCAACTACCACCGTAAGCCATCCCAAAGGTCTTACTTGGCACTTGTTGAAACAAAAGCAATAAAACATGATTACTACAGTAGCTTAATCGTGTGAACACACAAAAACAGTGGGTAAAAGTGTTGGGTTGTCTCCCAACAAGCGATTTTCTTTTATGCCTTTTAAGCTAGGCATGATGATTCCAATGATGCTCGCATGAAAGAAAAGAATTGAAACATGAAGAGAGCATCATGAAGCATATGACTAGCACATTTAGGTCTAACCCACATCATATGCATAGGGATTTTGTGAGCAAACAACTTATGGGAACAAGAATCAACTAGCATAGGAAGGCAAAACAAGTGCAACTTCAAAGCAATCAACACATGGAGAAGAAACTTGATATTACTGAGATATGTAAGAGCATAAGGTCCTTCCTCATAATAATTTTCAGAAACATCTTGAATGGATTCAACGATATAGCTATCACAAACAACACTCTTTTCATGATGCACAAGCATAGAAGATTTATTACTCTTTATGGCATACATGTCATCATAATAATCATCATAGATAGCAACTTCATTGTCATAGTCAATTGAAACCTCTTCCAAAATAGTGAATGTATCACTATATGAAGTCACAACCTCTCCAAATCCACTTTCATCAATATTGTAATAAGATTCAACACCCTCCAAATAGTGGGATCACTACTACCTAGAGTTAACACTCTTCCAAACCCACTTTCATCAATGTAATCATCATAAATAGGAGCCATGCTATCATCATAATAAATTTTCTTATCGAAAGTAGAAGGAATCAAAGGATACTATTCATTAAGCAAAGCATACCCAAGCTTAGGACACGCATTATTTCCAGCAAATAAATCTTCAAACATATCATACTCATTAAACATAGCATCCCCAAGCTTGTGGTTTTGCATATTATCACAATCATTCTTGTCAATAGCATGAATGGCACCAATAGTATAGCAAACATTATTATCATATTCTTCCAAGAAAGTGCTAAAAAGATTTTCAAAATCATAAGGGATATCGTTGTCTTCCCAATCATAATCGTTACAACAAGTAGTAGGTATCACAAAATCATACTCAATATCATCATCCTTCATCAACATATTTGATTCACTTTCATGAGGCACAATAGTGATAGGAGCAACATTATTTGGGAGAGATACCTTTTTACCTTTATTCTTTCTTCTTTTCTTCTTCTTCACCACATCATGTGTGGGTTTAATTAATTCTTTCAAGCTTCTTGTTGAAGAGATTGATTGGATAAGAAGCTCCTCCTTGTTACCTGATTCTCATAATAAACACTATGAGGGTATTGGGAAATACTTTCCCTTTCATTAGTACTCTCTTCATATTCTATTTGTTTTCTTGTCTTTAGATAGTTGGCAATATAAGGATTCTCAATGCAATTTACTGCACAAAACATATAAATTTCCTCTAGATCAAAATCAAGAAATCTCTCAGGATTTGGAAAACCCTTAGTTATATGTTTCATTTCTTCATACCCCAAAAGAAGACTAAGCTCTTTATGATGCTCAAGGGAAATCAAGTTATCACAATTTTTGGACACAATTTGATCATGAAACAATTTGCATTGGAGATTTAAATGACCACATTCATTGCAAAGTTCACAAGGGTGGCGAAAAAAATTACATCTTTCAGCACAATCACCTAGCCTCTCTTGCAAATTTTTCATTTCTAAATATTTATGCTTCTTACAAAATCTATCTTCCCTTTTTGGTGTGCAAATGCATTCCCAATTCACTCCGCAAAAATTGACATGCTTATAAGAAACATTTTTGTCATGACTTGTGCAATCATCATTAGCATTTTGGATATTCAAAGAATTTATACTAACAACATTGCAATCATGCTCATCATTCAAATATTTTGTCCAAACATTTTATTGACTTCTTCTTCTAACAATTGAGCACAATTTTCTGAACCATCATTTTCAAGAAACATATTATAAAGATGATCAATAATATGATGCAACCTAAATTCCATTTTTTATGTAGTTTTATTTTATAAAACAAACTAGTGATAAAACAAGAAACTAAAAGATTCAATTGCAAGATCTAAAGATATACCTTCAAGCACTCACCTCCCCGACAACGGCGCCAGAAAAGAGCTTGATGTCTAGTACGCAACTTTATTCTTGTAGACACGTGTTGGGCCTCCAAGCGCAGAGTTTTGTAACAGTAGCAATTTTCCCTCAAGTGGATGACCTAAGGTTTATCAATCCATGAGAGGTGTAGGATGAAGATGGTCTCTCTCAAACGACCCTGCAACCAAATACAAGAAATCTCTTGTGTCCCCAACACACCCATACAATGGAAAATTGTATAGGTGCACTAGTTCAGCGAAGAGATGGTGATAAAAGTGTAATATGGATGGTAGAAATATATTTTTATAATCTGAATAAATAAAAACAGCAAGGTAACAAATAGTAAATGGTCACAAAAACGGTGTTGCAATGCTTAAAAACAAGGCCTAGGGTCCGTACTTTCACTAGTGAAATCTCTCAACAGTGCTAACATAGTTGGATCATATGATTATCCCTCAAAGTGCAATAAAGAATCACTCCCAAGTTCCTATTAGCGAAGAACAAAAGATAGAAATTGTTTGTAGGGTACGAAACCACCTCAAAGCTATTCTTTCCGTTCGATCTATTCAAGAGTTCATAGTAAATAACACAAAGCTATTCTTTCCGTTCGATCTATCCTAGAGTTTGTACTAAAATAACACCAAAGCAAACTCATATTCATAATACTCAATCCAACACAAAGAACTACAAGGAGACCCCAAAGTTCTTATCGGAGAAAAGATAACAAAAACGTGCATCAACCCCTATGCATAGATTACCCCAATGTCACCGTGGGAATCCACGAGTTGAATGCCAAAACACATATCAAGTGAATCAATATGATACCCCATTGTCACCTCAAGTATTCATACCGCAAGACATACATCATGTGTTCTCATATCTGAATATTCAATCCGACAAGACAAAACTTCAAAGGGTAAAGATTCAATTCATCACAACAAGGGTATAGACGGGAGAAACATCATATGATCCGACTATATTAACAAAGCCCATGATATAGATCACGAGTGAGAGAGATTAATCACATAGCTACTGGTACAAACCCTCAGCCCCGAGGGTGGAATACTCCCTCCTCATCGTGGTGGCCGCCGGGATGATGAAGATGGCCACCGGAGATGATTCCCCCCTCTGGCAGGGTGCCGGAACGGGTCTAGATTGGTGTTCGGTTGCTACGGAGCCCTGCGGCGGCGGAACTTCTGATCTAGGTTAACCCTGAAGGGTTTCGGAATATTTGGGAATTTATAGTGCAAAGAAGGGGTGCAGGAGGCCACCGATGTGGGCACAACCCACCTGGGCGTGCCAGGGGGCCCTGGTGGGCTGTGCCCCCCTCAGGGCACCCCCAGGTGCTGCTTTGGCCCATCGGGGGGTCTTCCGGTCCATAAAAAATCCATAAAAAGTTTCGTGGTGTTTGGACTCCGTTTAATATTTTTTGTGATGTAAAAAAACAAGCAAAAAAAACAGCAACTGGCACTGGGCACTAGGTCAATAGGTTAGTCCCAAAAAATGATATAAAGTTGCTATAAAATGATTTTAAAACATCCAAGAATGATAATATATTGGCATGAATACTTCATAAATTATAGATACGTTGGAGACGTATCAAGGGGATGCGGACAATGTGTGGATGAAGATGGCGACTTGCATTCGTAAGATGGCCTCGGAGGAGTTTGGAGTGTCCAGGGGAATGAGAAGCGAACATAAGGATACCTGGTGGTGGAATGATGATGTCCATAAGGCAATTAAAGAGAAGAAAGATTGCTTTAGACGCCTATACCTGGATAGGAGTGCAGACAACATAGAGAAGTACAAGATGGCGAAGAAGGCTGCAAAGCGAGCTGTTGGTGAAGCAAGGGGTCGGGCATATGAGGACCTCTACCAACGGTTAGGCACGAAGGAAGGCGAAAGGGACATCTATAAGATGGCCAAGATCCGAGAGAGGAAGACGAGGGATATTGGCCAAGTAAAATGCATCAAGGACGGAGTAGGCCAACTCTTGGTGAAGGACGAGGAGATTAAACAAAGATGGCGGGAGTACTTTGACAAGCTATTCAATGGGGAGAATGAGAGTTCTACCATTGAACTGGACGGCTCCTTTGATGAGACCAGCATGCATTTTGTGCGGCGAATCCAAGAGTCTAAGGTCAAGGAGGCTTTAAAAAGGATGAAAGGAGGCAAGGCGATGGGCCCTGATTGTATCCCCATTGAGGTGTGGAAAGGTCTCGGGGACATAGCGATAGTATGGTAACCAAGCTTTTCAACCTTATTTTTCGGGTAAACAAGATGCCAGAAGAATGGAGACGGAGTATATTTGTACCAATCTTCAAGAACAAGGGGGTGTTCAGTGTTGTACTAATTACCGTGGAATTAAGCTAATGAGCCATACAATGAAGCTATGGGAGAGAGTCATTGAGCACCACTTAAGAAGAATGACAGGTGTGACCAAAAATCAGTTTGATTTCATGCCTGGGAGGTCGACCATGGAAGCCATTTTCTTGGTACGACAACTTATGGAGAGATATAGGGAGCAAAAGAAGGACTTGCATGTGGTGTTCATTGACTTGAAGAAGGCCTATGATAAGATACCGCGAAATGTCATGTGGTGGGCCTTGGAGAAACACAAAGTCCCAGCAAAGTACATTACCATCATCAAGGACATGTACGATAATGTTGTGACAAGTGTTCGAACAAGTGATGTCGACACCGATGACTTCCCGATTAAGATAGGACTGCATCAGGGGTCGGCTTTGAGCCCTTATCTTTTTTGCATTGGTGATGGATGAGGTCACAAGGGATATACAAGGAAGATATCCCATGGTGTATGCTCTTTGCGGATGATATGGTGCTAGTTGACGATAGTCGGACGGGGGTAAATAGGAAGTTAGAGTTATGGAGACAAACCTTGGAATCGAAAGGGTTTAGGCTTAGTATAACTAAAACCGAGTACATGATGTGCGGTTTCAGTACTACTAGGTGTGAGGAGGAGGAGGAGGTTAGCCTTGACGACCAGGTGGTACCTCGGAAGGACACCTTTCGGTATTTGGGGTCAATGTTGCAGGAGGATGGGGGTATTGATGAAGATGTGAACCATCGAATCAAAGCCTGATGGATGAAGTGGCGCCAAGCTTCTGGCATTCTCTATGACAAGAGAGTGCCACAAAAGCTAAAAGGCAGGTTCTACAGGACGGCGGTTCGACCCGCAATGTTGTATGGCGCTGAGTGTTGGCTGACTAAAAGGCAACATGTTCAACAGTTAGGTGTGGCAGAGATGCGTATGTTGAGATGGATGTGTGCCCACACGAGGAAGGATAGAGTCCGGAATGATGATATACGAGATAGAGTTGGGGTAGCACCAATTGAAGAGAAGCTTATCCAACATCATCTGAGATGGTTTGGGCATATTCAGCGCAGGCCTCCAGAAGCTCCAGTGCATAGCGGACGGCTAAAGCGTGCGGAGAATGTCAAGAGAGGGCGGGGTAGACCGAATTTGACATGGGAGGCGTCCGTTAAGAGAGACCTGAAGGATTGGAGTATCACCAAAGAGCTAGCTATGGACAGGGGTGCGTGGAAGCTTGCTATCCATGTGCCAGAGCCATGAGTTGGTTGCGAGATCTTATGGGTTTCATCTCTAACCTGCCCCAACTTGTTTGGGACTAAAGGCTTTGTTGTTGTTGTTGTTGTTGTTGTTGGAAAAAGAGACATAGATAAATAAATATAATTTTACTTACATGTGGACCTAAAACAAAATCACTATCACTTCACTATCACTTCCATACTTACATGTGAGACCAGCACTTTTGAAAAGACACAAATAGCGAATACAAAGTTAAGACCATGCTCTTGGCTTTAGTTTCTCTACCCAATAACTTTTCTTACACGGCCACTTAAAATTCTCCAACACATGCCGCGTGCAAACCGCTTCTCCTCATTTCGTTCTCTTTTAACTATGAAGAACATAACAGTAGCAAGACACCAATATACGTTGATGATCTACTAAGCCACGATCTACTAAGCCACTGGCCTAACTTCTCACCTTTAGTTGGCTTCACTGCAATGCACGAGCATTATGCTAGTCATGGTAGAACACGTGGAGTAACCAGTGTCATTTGTCAACAAAACCATGACTACAAAACATGGCGATAAGCACCTACGACTAAATCAACATTCTTGCGAGAAAAAAGTATAGATAACCCCCAGAAGTATCCCGTTTGGATCACATAACCCCCCAATGTTTAAAACCGAGTTCTTAATCCATCCCCTGAACTTTTCTAAACCGGACATATCACCCCGTGGCACCCACTTAAGTGGTTTGGGAAGGTGGTTTTGCATATGTGGCGCCTGGGCTGGGCCCATCGACCGGCCACGTCGGACTGGGCCTGCTGGGAGTGATAGATGATTACATTGCCCCATGCTACAAGATCTCTGAGTACAACAAGATATATGATCATGTCCTGCAACCAGTGGAGGGAAAAGAGAGTTGGCCAATTGCTGACATGCCAAAACCTCATCCACCTCCTTATAGGGTAATGCCAGGAAGAAAGAAGACAAAAGGAAGAAGAGAAGAAGGTGAGAAACCTCAGGGGAACAAGCTTTCGAAGAAAGGCATTAAAATTGCTTGTTCTATGTGTGGGAGTTTTACTCATAACAAGAGAACCTGTGAGCAGAATCCAAACAGAGGTAAGAAACAAAATGCTAGCTACACAAGAGCAGCAAAAAGACAAGGAGAAAGCAGCAAAAAGATTTAGAAAAAAACACACAACAGGTAACTGTTATCTCTAAATTTTAATGTGATATATGTTCTCTCTGAAAATCAGTACTGATCATTTTGTTTCAGGTGGCACACCTAGGGAAGAGGACAAAGAAGCAACCAACATCTACTTCAGCAAGACCATCTTCTCAAGCAGCATCTAATCCAACAAGAAAGAAACAATCAGCCGCAAGTCAAACTGCAATGCCTACTGCATCTTCTCAACCAGTTCCAAGGGGAAGCCACAGTAGGAGTCACAACAGGGCTTCTTCAAGCTCACAGCAGATGCAAGTGCCAAGAAATAACAGGCTGGAATGGCTTCTCATTGGGAAAAAGTGAATGCCCAGATTGTTTTTCAATGTCACGTAGTTGATGTGTAACACCAGATAGAAGTGTGTGCTTTTATTTGATGTGAAACATCAAATTCCTTGACAATTAAGTATTGTTTGTGGAGTTTTGCATGTCAAAGACCTGTAGCTTTTATCAGGTTGAACCTGAGTATGCCATGGAACTTATTGTGTGAATTTAAGATCTTCAATGCTATGGAAATTTGTTATCTATTTCTGAATTTGATGCCAATAATTTGTACACTTCTGATAAAATATCTTGCAACACACTATTCCATACAGAACAGTACAGTGATAAAATATTTGCTGTCAAAAGTTTCCTTCTTTTACATAGCATTGCATACAGAACAGTATAATGATCAACAATTTGCTCTGAAATTATATTGCTGTAGTACACTGCTGAAAAATTACAAAGCTCACACTAAGTCCATTGGGAGGCGAAGAGGCTGGGTCTGGGTCGAACCTGCTCGAGGGCGTCGTTTAGACCACACCCAGCAGGCCCAGTCCGACGTGGCCGGTCAATGGGCCCAGCCCAGTTGCCACATATGCAAAACCACCTTCCCAAACCACTTAAGTGGGTGCCAGGGGGTGATATGTCCGGTTTAGAATAGTTCAGGGGATTAAGAACTCGGTTTTAAACATTGGGGGGTTATGTGATCCAAACAGGATACTTCTGGGGGTTATCTATACTTTTTTCTTCTTACGATAGCAATACCTTCAAAAGGTTACCAGGAAGAGAAGTTACAAAAAACACCCTGACAAATTGAACTTAGTTTCCTTCAAATGGTCTTTACGGGGTTTTTTTTTTTTTGACCTGGCCTGTAAGAGCTACAAAATGTCTAAGAAAAATAAAACCTGTCATGAGTATTGTACAGTCTACAGCCCGCTTATACGGATTTACAAAGATGCAAAAACTTGCAGTTTAGAACGACAAAACCTTTGTCCTTGTGGACTTAAGTTAAGTGTACAAAAATTGAGCACCTCTGAAATGTTCCATTTGCCTGAGCGATATACCAACATCACAGTACACCAGAGGAGCCATTTTGTATGCTGGCAGCTTCAGCCGGAGGTAAGCAGGCAGAGCACCAGGAGTTCCAGAGCACAAGTTGTGACAAAGATACCGACCTGTTGGTTCAGTTGTACACTTTTCGGACTCAGAGAAGACTCGCTTTCTACTGCAGCTATAGACTAGAGTCGTTCAAAAGGAGGTTCTGCAGCAATAGGAAGGCTTGATTGAAAACTCAGGTGAATTTGCCGAGTTCCCTCTTCTTAGTGATTGCCCTCTGGCCATGGTAGACAAACGAATCTATGATTCCAGAAACAGTGAACACGCCTGTAAAACAAGAGGACATGTGCCTTTGGTCATTGGTTGAACTGCTGAAAGGATGTTGGCCATATTGATTGAGTTCATAGTTTTCCAAGTCCAGGACATGGCTAGCAAAGGGGTCATATTTTACTCATGAATCAGGAATGGCCTTAATTAAATGTTCAACTGAAGCATAACAGTTCAGTAAACATATGAACATAAAAGGCATGATTCAACAGAAATAGCTAATTAGTTTAAAGAAAAAAGGCACCAAGGGAAATATTACCTCCAACAATAGCGCATACATTAGTTAAGAAGTGTAAGAATGACACATGGTGCTCCGTGAACGTGACCTGTTAAAGGCATGTATGCTAAAGTTATACAAATATACTGACTGATGCCTTGCAAAAATATCAATATAAAATGCATGACTAAAGGTCTCGAGGAAAAAAAATCCCCCTGTCATCTGAATAATAAAGACAATCAGTGAATGTCGTAACAGATGACTGAACTAATGGAAAACAACAGAATGGAGTATAGTCAAGCCAAATTCAAGTACTTCAAGATGGTACCTTAATTGGTGAAAGGTCATAAAAGAAAAACACGCCAGGAAGAGCTTGTACCCGACCACTATCACCACTTCTGGAATGTTCTGTCACAGAAAACTACAGCAAAGAATAACAGCATCTTGAGAAATGCTAATAATATAAATGCACCCACATAAGTTATTACGCTTGTGCACACAAGGGAGAAAGTCACAAGATACCTGATTGGAGAGAATAATTTGCTCATTTAGGTGAGAGTATACAGTGGGAACAACCTGGAAAACAAGAGGGCAAAAGTAGAGCATGATAATATTATAATCATGTGTTCGGACTACAATCATGTTGGAAGTACCAGGAATAACTGAACAAGGATCTAACAAAATCAGGGGCAAATTAGAAATGAAATTAGCAAGTTGAGCTAGCTTTGCAAGGACCGAGAAGACAAACCTTAACAAAGTATTGAGCCATTCCATATGATGAATGCTGGATCCATTGCGCCCTACACATTGGCGAAGTATGAAACGTCAAATCATCACATATTTTTTTCTCAAACACACAAAAGGATATGAGGAAATCAACAACATTACAAACAAAACAGAATTTACCCGTCAAGAGGATTGATCACACCAGGAAAGGGTTCTCCAAAACTCAACTTATTTATCTTATGGCTGAGCTGGCATTGTAAAGGATAAAAGGATAAGTTTGGATATTTAAAGCAAGAATATTGGCAAGAAAAACCTCAGTATGTCAAGTACAAAGAAATATTTACAAATTACATTGAAGCTATCCTTTTGGAATGGAAGCAGATCGTGAACATGAACATTTGACTGCTGGAAGCTTTTCCCTGGAGCAAAGTGGAAATTCCCAGCAACCTTGTTAATTTCCAGAATGCCATAAATGTTGCATCCTTCACCTTCTTCATCTTTTATTGTTTGAAGGAAGCCCTCGCTTTTGCACTACAGAACAGTGCACACCATACAAATTAAATTTCCTTGAAGGTGAAGGAAACACACAAGTTACATGAAGGGTATCATATGTTATATGCGTAGCCCAAAATTCATTGGTGTACCTGATCGATCGAATCTGGATTTGATACGCCCCAACCTTTTTTTCTGTATGCTTCACGGACATCTTCACATGAGTTACAACATTGTTCGGGAGACTGCATTCAAATAATATATTCAGTTAAAGTGCATACCAGAATAGCAAATGCGTTGAATGCAGGTAGCATTGTGGGAGCACTACTTAACAGCCTATTCATCTGAGTAGAACACAACAACAACAACAACAACAACCAAATAGAAGAGAAGCTGAAAATTCTTTGAGCGGCACTAGTTGACATTAGGTATTAGTATTACATAAGTGAGTTGAAACATAGAAATTACACTTTCAAGCAGCATCGATGTAATGGAGAAACACAATAGATTGCCAGAAAGATATGGAATTAATAGTACAGTAAGCAACATGAAGAACACTGCTAATGAGAACAATTGAACAGTATGGTTAGAAAACAAAAAATGATCTGAGCCTGATCCAAGCCACACAAATATATGTGAATAACTCCAGATGTAGCTGTCAGGTGTGCCTTTTGCTCCTTAACAAGTACGACTTGTGCATAACCATGATGTAGTTATCAGGTGTGCCTTTTGCTCTATAACTCATAAGACTGGAACTAGTGGTGGCTAATTCACATCCAGAATTTCAAATGGAACATTTTAACGTAAACATGACTAAAAAAGTTGGAATCAGCCGACAATTGAATATTTCAAAACTTATCAACAACAAAGAAGTTCATGTAGCAGTTTCTGAAAGGTAATGAGAATAAAATAGTGAACAATAGATTATTAAAAAATTGCTGCAAGTCCAAGAGAAGTCCATAAGTTTTTGCATATTACGGGTAAGGAACGAAATACTATGTATAATAACAAATGAGCATACTTCTTGTGCACCATAACATGAGCCACAATAGGTCTCATTGTGTTCAAGCCTTCCACCATGATGTTGTAAAGGTTTTTCCACCTATAAAAGGTCAACAATAAAAAGAAAACATGAGTCTTCAGGTCTAATAAAATGTATCAGGAATTGAACAATACGCCACCTAGCTGGTAATTTACTCAACAATACATATGCATGTCAGGTAACAGTTCAGATAATACGTGCAGAAAAAATCCTCATAGCCTTTATGAAATGGATTTAGGCCATTTCCATGGCCACAAATGCATTCTTAATAGTTGAGGTGTATGATTATTTAGAAGAATGTAACTTTGGAATAAAGAACACTATATTATAGTAGAAGTTATAAGTGTAAGGTTTAATAGAAAAAATGAGTCACTGACCTTCATCCCACCAACTGCATCTTGCTTAGTTGCAATAACTTTTCCGTGTGCATCGATTCGCTGCTTGAATACATCATGTTTCTACATAGAGCATTATAGTGAAACAAGCTAGTTACTACAACCTAGCAGCCAGATAGATCAACCATAACTTGTACTGGGTAAAAAGAAATAAAGAATATGCAATATAGTGAGACAGAAACATCTGAAGCAGCATAGGTAGCAACAATAACAATACAAAAATACATACCACATCAAGGTGCTCTTGTCCACTGATGTCCATCACATCAACACTAATTATAGAACACTGAAGGGCTGGAAAGGTGATATCAAACTGCATTTTGTAGCATCAGACCAAAGGTAGATGTTAGCAAGTGTCTGAACAGAAAGCAGTATATATCATTGGTTAACAATTATCATACATTCATACAAGATACTAATTCTTGAAAGAGAAGGCTCGGTGTGGGGAAATGATATGCAAGAAAAAGAAAAAACGGTTGGCAGGTCAAATTAAAGAAAATTAGGAACGGGGCGGTTGTTAGTAATTGGTGAATTAAGAAAAAGAAACAGCTATTACATTTATGCGAAGTTTTTCTCCTCTTGAGGTATCAACCCTTAGTGTTGTCTCTGTAACTGCATGAAGATACAATCCTGCATGGTGAAACATCAACTGTTGAATATAAGATGATTAATGAATGGTAATAGAATACTTAACAGAGCATAGTTTAGGTTAACATTAATTCTCCTAATCTTCCGATTCCTGGACATTTCATGAAGTAAAATACAGAAGCAACCTAAGACATGTGCATATTCACATGGTATTCATGTAAAATTTGAAACACTAAGATCAAGCAGCTCTTTATTTTCCTCCTCGAATAATTTTACAGGTAAACTTAGTGTACTAATAATTAAGAGCATCTACAACCAGAGCCCTCAAAGCCGCCCCCAAACGCCCGGGCTAGACACCAGAGGGAGCTCGAACTCCGTCGCGTCCGCTGCCAGCTCCTCCGGGCCCCGCCGCCGCAATGCTCCTCCTCGCCCGCCCCGCGCATGCCCGTCCTGCTCCAGATCCGGAGTAGGGTGGCCCCCTCCCCTTCCCCTCCTGCGCCAGCTCTGCCCCGGGCAGCATTTGGTGCTCGTGCCCACGGCTCCTGTGCGGATGCGGATGCGGATGCCGGAGTCGGAGGCCAAGGCCACCCACAGCGAGCGGCAGCGGGCCGCGGCAGAGGCCGGCTCTTCCTGCCAAGGCGCCCGTTCCGTCCCCATCAACTCGGAGGAGGCGCTCCTCCGCGAGGTCATGTGCCCTTTGCTGACCACGGCGGAGTTGGACGCTAGGCGCCTCCGGCGCAAAAATGCGAAGGCGCTCCGGCTCGGGCTCGAAGCTTCGGAGCGCCTCGCGAGGGAGAAAGAGACCGCCATGGCCAAGGCGGCCCGCAACGCAAAGGAGCAAGCCCGCGCCATCAGCCGCCTCTCCAGCTACATCTCATCGGCGTCGAAGAGCGGCACCACTAGCACGGGCGACGTCGATGATCCTCCCGTCGCGGACGAGTACACGGAGGAGATGGACCGCTGCGCCGATGACCGCAAGGACCCGAAATGGTGATCTCCGCCTCTCCTCGTCGTCTAGCTAGCTATATGAATATTTTGTATCTAGTAAAATCGGGCAAACTATGTCTTTTGTGTCTGATGGAATGTCCGATGAACTATGCCCGAATCTATCTACATCTCTCGTTCAATCTATTGTGATGTTCATCTACGTTGTTGCATGCATTGTATGGAATTGGGTATTCGGATATGGGGACTGCGATTGTGGACAGGGGGAAACAGGGACTGCCCGGTCAGTGCCAGCGGGCGCGTCCGGACATGTCCGTGGGCGTATAGAGCCTCATATTAGGCAACTGTGGTTGTAGATGCTCTAAATGGTCTTTGTCACACATGACCATTATGAAGATAGTCTAACTCTGATCAACATGACTCCTACTTTAGCCTATATAGGTATACCAGAGCAGAAGTAAAGCTGATTTCTACTATCGAATGTCTGTGCCCTGAGGCTTATGTATGCAAAACTGTTCTTCCAGGTCACTAGAGTCCCTAGGTTAAAGTAAACATATCATCGGCTTATCACCTAAGTGGCACACTGTTTTCCACACCTGATTAACCACGAATGACAAAAAAAGTAACACTAGATTCTCCATGCTGTGCAAGGTTTCAAAGTTCACTAGATACAGTAGAATTAAACGACAACATGATTAACCAAGCACAGCGCAAAAGTAACACCAGAATCTCCGAAACTGTACAACTGTTCAGTAGATGCATCAGAATGAAACAAGTAGACCACCAATGATGTACGCACGAACAAAAAACAAGGAACAGGCCAAGCTAGACTTTGTTGCAAAACCATCACAATAACACATTTGGGAGGAGAACTAAGGGCTCAATTCCAGTCTCACAAACCAAATGAACGCAGTAAGTCCGTCTATCTGATAGTACACCACAAATTATCTAAACAGACCACGAGATCTCGGCACAAGCGGGCAAAACCAAATGCAACAATGGGCGACTGCTTTGCTAGCGCACTAAATCAGGCAAAGCCCGAATCAGAAATTCACACGGTTAAATCGTACGGAGGCCGCAGGAGTGTACTGAGAATCTGAGATCCGAGCGAGGGAGGTGCGTACGGAGCTCGGAGACGAAGAGGAGGAGCATGATGAAGGAGGAGGCGAGCGTGATGGCGCCGCCGGAGAGGGTGCGGCTGTAGAAGTCCTCGTTCACCTTGGGGTACGCGTCCAGGCTCCGGAGCTTGGACAGGAGCCCGTACATGGCCGGAGGATCTGGGCGGCGCTGCCCCCGACGACGCCGCGGGGAGGATTTCCGGTCTTGGTTGAGGGACCGGTGGGGTGGGGACGGACGACCGAGGCTGTTTCAATTTATTTTTTTCCGAGGAGCCTTGCCCGGGGAGTTGTCTGATCGGAACGGGAATGGAGCACGGGGGACGAGCCGCCGGGCAGGTGTTAGCTGGCTGGATTTCTCCTCCTTTGCACTTTCGCTCTTTTTTTCTTCTTTTCTTTACGGGTACTTTTTCTTCTTCTTTTAGCGTGTTTCGGTAAAGTTAGGCGTGGCCAACCGATCTGTGGTTGAATGATTAGGTGGACAGTGGTATTCCAGCCCATCAGTATTCATATTTATTCTGAATTTATTTTAGAATTTCCGACGATGCGTGTTCAGTGAAAAGAGATGTTTCCGTCAACTACGAGGCGCCTAATATGACTTATAAAATCTCAAGATGAAATGCTGACTCAGTCTCTTGAAGGTGCTCGTAAAAATACAGAGTGCGTGTATGCATCCATAGAGGTGAGGGTGTACCCATATATATAAACACTTGTGTCTGTACTGATGTTCAAGAAGTAAAATTAGGCGTGGTGGTTTATACTCCCTTCCGTGTATTTTTTTCACAAATGTTTTTTTACTAAAATATCAAAATATAGTGAACCGGGCATAATTAAATGCCTAAGTTTCTTATAGTGGAGCTGGTCCATCCGGTTCAAGTTCTAGATTTGATAGGTGGGCATTTTTCTAGATTTATTTTAGTGTTTTTTGCGTTACTCTTTTGATGGTATAGTGTGGGCTCTTCCCCCGCCGAGGAGCTCGAGTCGGGCCCTCCTCCTCTTCCGGTCCCGCTCCCATGCGGCCGCACCGGGGTGCCCCTGCGGGCTCGAGCAAGCCACCCCGCGCCTCCTTCTCATCTCGCCGCCGCCGGAGGCGTCGCCGGGCAAAGCCCTGGCGGCACGGCGGCGGTGGGACCCCTCGGTCACCGTTCTCGAGTGCGGGGCCGGCGTTGCTCCGCTGATCCACGCGGTGATGCTTGTATCGTGGCCTGAAGCAGGAGCGACGTCTTCAGGGCGGGTGGTACGCAGCGTGGTCATGCGTTGCGGCTGCCTTCTCCGATGCTGCTCTGACCGAAGATGTGGGGGCCTGCCGGTGTGCTCGAATAAAGGCGACGGTCCTAGGGTTCCTCTTGCGCCAAGACGAAGATTTGCCTGACGTCTGTCCTTCCGATCTGGCCAGAGTGGCGGGTTCCGGAAGGCTCCGCCGGCGAACTCCCATGGGCGTGTTATGCCTGGAGATTGCTGGACCGGGTGGGATTCGGTCATGCCCGTTGGTTCTCCGTTAAGAGCGAGCGACACGAAGCTCTGCTATCTGTTGCCATCAGGAGATATGTTGGGGAATGTAGTATTTCAAAAAAATTGACTACGATCACGCAAGATCTATTTAGGAGAAGCATAGCAACGAGCGGGAAGAGTGTGTCCACGTACCCTCGCAGACCGAAAGCGAAAGCGTTTAGTAACGCTGTTGATGTAGTCGAACGTATTCGCGATCCAACCGATCCAAGTACCGAACGTATGGCACATCCGCGATCAGCACACGTTCAGCTCGGTGACGTCCCTCGTACTCTTGATCCAGCTGAGGCCGAGGGAGAGTTCCGTCGGCACGACGGTGTGGCAATGGTGATAATGAAGTTACCGGCGCAGGGCTTCGCCTAAGCACTACGACGATATGACCGAGGTGTGTAACTGTGGAGGAGGGCACCGCACACGGCTAAAAGATCAACTTGTGTGTTCTAGGGTGCCCCCTTCCCCCGTATATAAAGGAGGGAGCGGGAGGCCGGCCGGCCCTAGGGGCGCGCCCAAGGAGAGGGAGTCATACTAGGATTACCAATCCTAGTAGGATTCCTCCACAAGGAAGAGAAGGGGAAGGAAGGAGAGGGAGAGGGAGTAGGAAAGGGGGGCGCCGCCCCCCTTCCCTTGTCCAATTCAGACTGCAAGGGGGTGGGGCGGCCTGCCCTGGCTGCCCTCCTTTCTTTCCAACA
>NC_057797.1:558063569-558066844 GCF_018294505.1 Triticum aestivum | reverse complement strand
CAAAACTATCCGGAACACTTCCGGGTCTGAATAACATGGTTCAATATATCAATCTTTATGTCTCAACCATTTCGAGACTCCTCTTCATGTCCATGATCTCATCCGGGACTCTGAACAACCTTCGGTCATCAAATCACATAAACCCATAATACAAATCGTCATCGAACGTTAAGCGTGCGGACCCTATGGGTTCGAGAACTATGTAGACATGACCGAGACACATCTCCGGTCAATAACCAATAGCGGAACTTGGATGCTCATATTGGCCCCTACATATTCTACTGTTCGCACACGAACACGTCACCGTGTACCTCCAACACCGAGGGTGATGCACCGCAGCTCACGTCGGGGGAGACCCGTCCGAAAGCACGGTACGCAAGAAATCCGGCGGGTGCTTTTCAGGACCCGAAACCCCACGCGCCGGGGAGGGACCTCGTCTGGACGTGCGGCGGCAATGGGCTGCCCTAGGTCGGTTCGCCCGCCCCTAGAGGCTCAAGGATCGCTGCCCTTCAATACGAGAACGAGAGAGAAAGAACAAGGGAGGGATAAAATTAGGGTCGTAAAAAGTAGATGGTTTTGTGATTGTGTGTTGTTGTTCAATCGACCATCACCTCTTGTCTATATAAGAGGCGGATGGACTTCCCATACAAAAAAGGGACTTTCCTAGCCGTCCAAATCATCAAAACCTAACAAAACACAGACTATTCACGACCTCCGGCCCGGATGCCCGGCTCAAGGCCCGGATGATCCAGCCTAGCCCAGTTTTCTGACAGCACCTCACTATTTTGACTCTAGAATCCACATACGACCTCGAATTTGGACGATTTTTATATCAAAATCAACCGCCTCGACGAGACACACAACTTTCATGTTGAACACTTTTTTATCTGAGGCCATCTTGAGGGTGTTTCAGGCCGTTTTCTAAAGTCTGTAGCAGAAAAAGTTGTCCGGACGTCCGGACTTCTACCCGGATTGTCCGGCCTCCATCCGGATCATCCGGGACTGGACCCAGAGCATCTGGCCTCATCACAAAACTTCTAGTGTCTTGGCGCTTCAATTTCCCGGATGTTCCGGACCCCGGCCCGGATGATCCGGCCAAACATTGCTGCAGCACACGGTTTTGCCTGTAACTTTTGCATATGATCTCGGATGGGGACGATTTTTTTTATCAAAATCATCCGCTCGACGAGATGAAGAACTTTGCAGTTGTAACTTTTTCCATCATAGGCCATCTTAATTAGGTTTCATGCCATTTTCGGTTCTGCTGTCAACACGGGTTTCTCCGAAATTGTTATATCGTTTGCACCAGAGCTCCATTTTGAACCATCTTCATATCTATTTCGATCATCTTGAAGAGAGCCATAAATTGGTGACATGAACTCATAATTTTAACCTCGTCTCATTATAGCCTCAATTCACTCTTTGCGATCATGCCATTTTCGAGCGTCAACACATGCTCCCCTATTTTTCGGCAAAGCTAGCGTGCCAAAAAATATCTTGCAATACGTTGGTCTAAGGATGATGTCAACACTCCATCGGCCATTTATATGCGCTTAGGGCAATAATTTCTATATCGGCCATGTTTATGCTTAGGGCGATAATTTTATATCGGCCATTGATTTTAACTTCTTGTTCACATCATATCTTGTAACCGATTACCACCAATCAGCTTTAAAGAGATGGGAATGAACCTGTTCCTTGTAGCACTAAGGAAATCAAACTTCGAGAGGTCACACACTGTTAAGAAAGTAACATCAGGGTGATTCCAATCCACCGATGCATCAGCCAAATCAACACAAGCCGAATTATCCATGAGAATGACTTCTACCTCATCATCGACCCATTGTATTAAAAATTGATGCATGGTAGATGGCACACATTGGTTCGCATGAACCCAATCGCGGCCTAATATAACATTATAGTTACCTTACACCTCGGCGATGAAGAATGTGGTGGCCAAAGTTTTACTTCTCATGGTGAGTTCCATGCACATCACACCTTTGGCCTCTGTCTTTTCTTTACCCTCAAATCCATTAAGTACCATATTGGTCTTCATCAATGCATCATCATCTAACCCCAACTTCTTGAAGACCGAGTAGGGCATAAGATTTACCACAACACCACCATCAACGAGCATACTAGCAACCGACGATCCGTTAATATGACCTTTGAGGTACAATGGCTTCAAGTGTTTCACCGGTTCTTTTGGCTTCTCGAAGATAGCATTCTTAGGACCAAAATCCAGTTGGGCTACCTCCCCTTCTTCACCTATAGCACGAAACTCGACAGGTAAGTAATATACCATAGTAATATCCATACCTTCCCGAACCGGCGTAGATTCATAATCCACCATCTCATCTTCATCTCCCAATGTGAATATTGGGCTTAAGGATTCCTCCATTGAAGGGGATGTTTCAGGTGGTGTGGACGATGTAATAGGGGTCGCATCATCCTCTTTTGGTGGTGAAGGTGTTGCTGCAGCTAATGTAGAAGCATCTATGTTTTGCTTTTTCTTAGACCACCACACTTGTTTTGTGAGTGCCATGGGCCGAATTTCAATGAATAATTCGTCCATTTGCTTCTCTTCTTTGCGCTCTACCTTCTCGTGGCTCCTCATGTATTGTAATCTCCTTTTCATGGTCTTAGTTAAACCGGGAGGACACCACTTAGGTTGAGTATATTTGGGATCCCTAGGTTTGCCCTTTCTTATGCTTGCCTCATGATTATTAACCATGGAACCCTGCTGAACAATAACAATATCACCATTAGAAGTAGCCAGATTACCAACAACCGTCTTTTTGATCTCCTTTTGCTTGTCGCATTCCGAAATTTCCACATTAGGTGACTTAACACGCCACACTTTTTTATTGGCATTACTTGGAGAATTTTTTGTCGGCCGATTAGCACAATAACTCAAACGGCCCTGTTTGGGATAATAAAGCCTCTCGTGAGCAGGCCTTCTAGGTGCTGTCCACCCCATATGAAAAGCATAAGGAGCCGTCGGGGGTTGCCCCCACCCTCCATTGAAATCTCCCATATAATATGGCACATAGGGGGGTTGTGACATCCATGGTGTTGGTTCCCATGACCCATATGGCCTTGCATGGCGTCGAAACCCCTGCTCCGGAGGCGATCTTGAATGCTTTGAATGCGATGACCGATTAGAGCTAGAACCGGCCGCTTGACTTGCATATTTGGATAGCAACATATCAAAAGTTGGCTTGATTCTCTTGTGCTTAGTTTCATTCTTTTTCCACTTGCCAACTCCTGAATTC
>NC_057797.1:558059160-558063342 GCF_018294505.1 Triticum aestivum | reverse complement strand
TTTTATAGTGATCTTCATCACTTCCTTGCCACCGGGTTGCTTCTCAAGCACAATCTTTCTTCCCAAGACCTTATCTCCCTCCTTGCTATTCCTGGGTTCACCAATAACAACATTATCTTTATTAGCGGATTCGGATATGTTAGGCCGAATTTACATTTTCTTCCCTTCCAAGTCTATGGTGTTATCGGGAAGGGCTGCTTATCAACTTGCATCTCAGCAAAATTCAATCATCCATCATTAATGGCCGATTGTATCTGTCGTCGAAAAACATTGCAATTGTTGGTAGCATGAGAAAATGAATTATGGTACTTGCAATAAGCACATCGTTTCAGCTCATCAAACGGCGGGATGGTGTGTGATATTATAATCATCTTATCTTGCAAGAGAGCATCAAATATTTTATCACACTTAGATATATCAAAAGTAAACTTCATCTCCTCATCACGATTCTTGCGAATCGGCTTAAGAGCATTGCATGTATAGGGTTTGGCCTTTGAGGACTAAACAAATTTAGTAGTATAAACATCAACCTCATCGTCCGAATTATCATCATTGTGTTCAACCATATGCATTCTAGGACGATCAGTTGTAGACCTATGAATCTCTTTACTTCGATTCTCTTGAGCCAAAGCTTTTTGTAAGACTTGATTATTGCTCAAAAACTCATAACTTTCTAGCCTCTCTTTAGTGTGAGTTTTCAAACCATTAAGAACAAGATCTGCCAAGTCTCTCTCAGTTATCACTAAGCTATAACATCGGTTTTTTATATCTCTAAATCTCTTGACATAATCGATGACCGATTCATCATGTTTTTGCCTAACCGATGTAATATGTGACAACTTTAGCTCATTATCGCCACTATAAAAGTGATCATGAAACTTTTGCTCTAATTGCGACCATAAGAGAATTGAGAGCCATGTGATAAAGCATCAAACCATGAAAATGCGGCGCCAGTTAAAGACAAGGTAAATAAACGCACTTTCAACTCTTCTATGGAACCTGCTTCACCCAACTGTGCTATATACTGACTCACATGCTCCCAAGTTGTTTTCGTACCCTCACCACAATTTAACAAAATCAGGAACCTTATAACCTTGAGGGTAAAAAATTGCATCGAAGTGTTCAGGATAAGGCTTTTGGTACACACAACTCTTTACTTTCGGCTTATTTCCAAAAGTTTCTAGAAACATCTTATGCAAATCCTCCCTTAATTTAGCTAAAATTGGATCCGGGTAGATGAAGATGTCTGTGGCAATGACATAGGAGCAACCTGAGTACTAGCTAGCTATTGGTGCAACTTGTGGGATGGGCGCCGAACCATAATTCGGCGGAAGACCAAACATGCTTGCGCCTATGGGTGGTGTGACAAAGTGATTCGGCGTTGACGCCGAATTGGGAACACTCATAATAGGATTAGGATATGAAGGTGCAGCCACAAGCTGGTTGGTTTGACTAGAGTAAAAATTCAACGACATATTATATTGTTGTTGCATAGGTGGTGCTGATGAAATAGGTAAAATTGGAATAGGGTTTTCAGATATACCAACAGTACCACTAGATGATGGAGGCATATTTTTCTGAGCATTAGCACTAGCCACAAAAGAATTCTATGCCATCACATTACCCTTACTAACAAGACTTTTAATCACAGCCACTTGCTCTGGAGAAAAAGCTTTACTCACAGTGATTACATCTTGTTCGTCGATGAGGGGAGGAAAATTGACATTTCCAATCGGAGTGATGTTGCCTTGACGATCCTTCTTGAAACTTGAAAGAAACGCTTCCAAATCCTCCTCCTCGCGCTTCTTCTTGAGCGCCTCAAAAGCCTCTTCACGCTGCTTCTTCCGTGCTTCTTAGGCTTGGCGTTGTTCACCCGATAGTTCATCAAGACCGACCTTAATGATGTTATCGGCGTCAACTTCTAAAGGCTTGGGGAGATTAGACATTGTTGATGATGATTTTTGATCTTTCTTCCCCAGCGGAGTCGCCAAAAAGTGTGTTCGCACACGAACACGTCACCGTGTACCTCCAACGCCGAGGGTGATGCACCGCAGCTCATGTCGGAGGAGACCCGTCCGGAAGCGCGGAACGCAAGCAATCTGGCGGGTGCTATTCAGGACCCGAAACCCCACGCGCCCGGGAAGGACCCCGTCTGGACGCGCGGCGGAAATGGGCTGCCCTAGGCCAGTTCGCCCGCCCCTATAGCCTCGAGGATCGCTGCGCTTCAATACGAAGGACGAACGAAGAACGCGAGAGAAAGAACAAGGGAGGGATAAAATTAGGGTAAAAAGTAGATAGTTTTGCGATTGTGTGTTGTTGTTCAATCGGCCGTCACCTCTTGTCTATATAAGAGGCGGGTGGACTTCCCATACAATAAAAGGACTTACCCAGCCGTCCAAATCATCAAAACTTAACAAAACACGGACTATTCTCGACCTCCGGCCCGGATGTCCGGCTCAAGGCCCTGATGATCCGGCCTAGCCCAGTTTTCTGATAGCACCTCACTGTTTTGGCTCTAGAATCCACATACGACCTCGAATTTGGACGATTTTTATATCAAAATCAACCGTCTCGACGAGACGCACAACTTTCATGTTGAACACTTTTTAATCTGAGGCCATGTCGATGGTGTTTCGGGCTGTTTTCTAAAGTCTGTAGCAGAAAAAGTTGTCCGGATGTCCGGACTTCTACCCGGATTGTCCGGCCTCCGTACGGATCATCCGGAACTGGACCCAGAGCATCCGGCTTCATCACAAAACTTCTGGTGTCTTGGTGCTTCAATTTCCCGGATGATCCGAACCCCGGCCCGGATGATCCGGCCAAATATTGCTGCAACGTACGGTTTTGCCTGTAACTTTTGCATATGACCTTGGATGGGGACGATTTTTATATCAAAATCATCCGCTTCGACGAGACCAAGAACTTTGCAGTTGTAACTTTTTCCATCCGAGGCCACCTTAATTAGGTTTCATGCCATTTTCTATTCTGCTGTCAACACGGGTTTCTCCGAAATTGTTATATCTTTTGCACTAGAGCTCCGTTTTGAACCATCTTCATATCTATTTCAATCATCTTGAAGAGAGCCATCAGTTGGTGACATGAACTCATAATTTTAACCTCATCTCATTATAGCCTCAAGTCACTCTTTGCGATCATGCCATTTCCGAGCGTCAACATCTACGAAGATCTTTATCGGTCAAACCGCATAACAACATACATTGTTCCCTTGTCATCGATATGTTATTTGCCCGCGATTCGATCGTCGGTATCATCATACCTAGTTCAATCTTGTTACTAGCAAGTCTCTTTACTCGTTCCATAATGCATCATCCCGTAACTAACTCATTAGTCACATTGCTTGCAAGGCTTATAGTGATGAGCATTACCGAGAGGGCCTAGAGATACCTCTCCGACATTCGGAGTGACAAATCCTAATCTCGATCTATGCCAACTCAACAAACACCATCGGAGACACCTGTAGAGCATCTTTATAATCACCCAGTTACGTTGTGACGTTTGATAGCACACTAAGTGTTCCTCCGGTATTCGGGAGTTGCATAATCTCATAGTCATAGCAACATGTATAAGTCATGAAGAAAGAAATAGCAATGTGACGCCCGGGTAATCATGCTACAGTAATTCCATGCTAATGATGCCACGTCACCTTGGTTACTGTTATTAATCTCGCGATGGTTCAAAAACGGTTCGAATTCAAATTTAAAATCAAGTCAAACAATTAAAGTTTTCAAAAGTCAAAACTAAAATGTTCTTAATGTGACAAATAAATCATGGATATTATTGGCGGAGTAACAACATTCTTTATAAAATATTTAAATACCCTTAAGTGATTAAAACAACATCAAAACAATTAGTTATACTCCTAATATATTTTACCAAATACTAAACTATTTTTATTCTGAGGTAAAACTTCTTAAAACAGTGGATTAATTTGACACACTATTTTTGGAGCTGTTTTCATATTTTACTAAACCAAAAATATAGTGCAACTAAAATAAAAGAGAAATGGATAAAAGGTAAAACAAAAAAAAACAAAAGAAGGAGGAAACCCCCCTGGCCAACTGGGCCGAACGGCCAAACTGGGTGCCGAACCAGGCTACCCGACCGGCCCACCCTACCCCTGCTTAACCCCCCACTCCCACCGAACCCTAGCCCATATCCCCC
>NC_057797.1:558058824-558059149 GCF_018294505.1 Triticum aestivum | reverse complement strand
GCCGAACCGCCGCCGGAGGCACTCGCTGGCGCACCGGCACACGCATCCCGCCTCTGTCCCCGTTGGCCGCGGCCACGCTCGCCGGTGCCCGCTCTCACGCGCTCCGTCCCAGGACTCCTCTCCGCTGCGGTGGCCGCCGGCGCTGCTGCCCCCACCTACCGCGGCCGTCGCCGCCGGCTGTGGCCCGCGCTGCTCGCGCCCGCTCCGGCCCCGAACAGGCCTCGCCTTGCTATCGGGCAGGGGTGCGGCTTCGCCCGCACCAGCCTGCCCGTATGCCCGTTAAGGGCCTTGGCCCTATGGCAAGTGGGGCACACCCCCCCAGAAC